>NC_089144.1:25473198-25483198 GCF_009819655.1 Sylvia atricapilla | reverse complement strand
TTCTGAAAGAACTTCCAGCACAAGTTGTTTGGGCATATTTCGCATTTTTACAGGGAAAACTTACATGAGCAGATAGTAGTGTATTAAACCATTAATATAGCTACTTTATTTTACACATACTCATACAGATGCTTTATTTTACAGCATTACAATGGTGTTTAACATATTTAGTGTTTAAAACATATTAACTTGGGTAAATATTTAAAAATTATGCAGTGACTTGTCTCTGCTTCACTCAAGCTTTGAAAGCTTTTTTAGATAAAGTAAAACAAAAACAAAAACAAAAACAAAAAACAAACCCAAACAAACAAAACAACAAAAAAAACCACCTCTTTACAAATGTTCTCTTAGCTTTCCAAATTTTTTTGTTCTCACATTCGGCTACGTCCCTAATATTTGGCATTTTGATTTATTAAGCAATCTTAAGTATTAAAGGCTTTTAGCGTACACCAGCGCAAGACTTGAGATGCATTGTGCCTTGTGTCAATGATGAATTAATTCCAGCAGAGCACAAAAGTTACTATTATTTAAGCCTAGCTCCTGACTTCTGCTTTTACATCACAGTCCAGCTTTAAAAGGCTGCGGGCTAGGTTGCGTCTCCGGGAGGAAGCGCGGCCCAGCTCGTCAGTTCTGTGGGGAGGCGGCGCGGCCCGGGGCAGCTGAGGCGGGGGGCGGCGGCTGCTCTGCGCTCCGCGGGGTGACTGCGCGCGCCGCTTCCGGGGCCCGCGCGGCTCCGCGCGCCACGGGCCTCGCGCCAGCGGCACGTGCGGGGCACGCCGGGGCCGAGGCGCGCGGGCCGCGCCGCCCCCTAGCGGCCCGCGCCGGCACCGCTGCCTCAGCTGCCCCGGGCCGGGCCGGAGCCCTGGAGCCGGGCATGGGCCGCCAGGGCACCACAGCGCCCTGGAGCCGGGCATGGGCCGCCAGGGCACCACTGACTCCTGGAGCCGGGCACGGGCCGCCAGGGCACCACAGCGCCCTGGAGCCGGGAATGGGCCGCCAGGGCACCACTGACTCCTGGAGCCGGGCATGGGCCGCCAGGGCACCACAGCGCACTGCAGCCGGGCATGGGCCGCCAGGGCACCACTGACTCCTGGAGCCGGGCACGGGCCGCTAGGGCACCACAGAGCCCTGGAGCCGGGAATGGGCCGCCAGGGCACCACAGCGCACTGGAGCCGGGCATGGGCCGCCAGGGCACCACAGAGCCCTGGAGCCGGGCGTGACACACACCCTGTGATAAACCGAGGAGGCCTAATTGCGGCACGGCGCGCTATCCTGCTATTTGTACAAATAAAAGACCCCGTCTTGATGCAAAATAAACACAAAAGCACTGTTGTGACTATAACAGGGAGTCATATACTAATTTATATAATAAGTGGTTGTGCACGCTTTATTCAAGATTATGGCTGCAAGAAATGGCATGAATTGCTGGGTGTGTTTAATGCTGGATTATAGCAATTTGAAACATGTCAAACACATGGCTAATGCCTCATGCTTCACTCATTCTTGCGTAAACCTGCATAGCCACCATCCATTATACCCTTGGTAACAACACAATTCTGCAAGTAAATATTGTTACACTAAGTAACCTTTCAATTCAAGTTGTTTAGGAAGAGAAAATGCAATCTTGTGCAGTCAGTTCCAGTGTCAGTTTAATGTTTCAAAAGGGAAGTGGTGTAGAGAATAAGTATCTGTACAGTGACTTGCCAGCTTAAAACACACACGCGTGCACGTGCAGGTGCACGCGCGCATAGGAGATGTCCAGTTCGCTGCAGGGGTGAAAAGTAAAACTGTAGCTTCTAACTCTACAAGGTGGAGTATTTCTCTTTTTGGTGTGGGTGGTAGCTTGGCTACCCTGGCACGGTTAGGTACTCAACCTGCAATGCAACACGCTCTGAAATCATCTACAATTTCACTCGCTCTTGCAGACAGCAGCAAATATTTTCCCTATACCTTTGTTTAAAACACTGGGTAGCAAAGCTTATATCCCACCTTTGTCGCCAAGAGTTACAGAATCACAACAGAAGTAGGTGCTGGTGAATGTGAATGTGGGTGCGTGTGTGCATGTGTGCCTGTGTAGGCATGCTCATGACTGACAGCGAGTGTGACAGCAAGAGAAAAGAGAAGGATTAGAAAGTATGAATGTGTATAAATGTATGTCAACATGGACCTGTATATTTTTTCTTGTCCTTTGTGAATTACCAAACTTACAGCCTTAAGATCTGGCTGATACCTGTCTATTTCCTTTGTGTTTATTTATGCTTATTTTGGTAACATTCTGCACCACTCTTGGAAAAACAAGAAAAAAATTAGTTTGCTCAGTGAGGTGTTACAGGTTCAAATTATTTTGCTACCAGTAAGTCAAGTGACTGATACATAGACATTAGAAATGATCCTTGTTTAGATGTTTTCAGTGCTTCAGTTTGTGAGGCTTTAGAGTTGATAGTATGTACACAAGTGCGTAGACTCATGTATGTGTATGTCTATGTGTATGTATGCCTTTGCAAGAGAAAAGAAGGGAAAAGAAAAAGATTCTATACTCTTGCTTTCTCCAGCAGCCCTTTTTCAGTTGCTGACAGTGAGGAGGGGGCTGAGAACGCCCGGCACAGTGCATTACTCTAGCCAAAGTTTCAGTGTTGTTTTTAAAAATATAATTTTAAAACTAGAGAAACACCCCACCCTACCCCCCCCCTATATTTTTAACATAAAATTATAGGGTCTCTTTTTTCTTCGTAAAAAACTTAAGTGTTTCTTCCACTTCACTTCAAAATAAATTGCCCTTTCTGGTATTGTTACTCTGTAGTTTCATTCTGTCTGTACACAGCTGTTGGATCGGATTTGTTGTTTTCTATTGCCAGAGTAGTGTTACTGGTCATGTTACGTTAAAGCTGATTCTGCTGGCTCACAGGCACTTTAACTTTAAATGTAGAGCCTGAACTACACTCTGGGGCTTTGGAAAGATACAAAATCCACAAGATATAAAACCCCTTGGTTAGTATGAACTGGAAGACATTTAACCCTTCTTTGTTAATTGTAATGAAACAGTCAGAAAGATGTAAAAACAGGAGGGATGATGTATTTATTTATTACATTTCTGGGTGTTTTGTAATGTTTTGATTGTTTAACATTTACACCCCTTTGCCCTTTTAATGTGCCTGGCTAAATGTACCACTGTTATTGTCTAACGTTTGAATTTGTAAAAGATGAACCTGTCTGTTGGTTAAATCTTTGTTTGACTAAAAGAGGATTAACATTTGAATTTCCCAAATTTCTGAATCCTTGTAACGATACAGCTGATGAAGTTTTAAATAAATTTCCGCTCTGATATACATGTCCTTTTATTGAAAGTAAATATTGTAAAAATCAGAAAAGGCTGTCTGCTTCCACAGTTGTGGCATATCCGCATTAGAATTTTCATATAACTACTAAGGGCAATCAGACCCTTTTCTCTGAATATTTTAAACATTGTACATGTAAAATTTATGCCTAATTTGAATACTTATTAGCTGCCTAATCTCAGAAAAGAGTATTAGCTTTGTTTTTGCCTTGTAAAATTCATCACTGCTTGTATCACATTTTCCATTTCTATTATTTTTCTTCGCTGATGTTCATAAGTGTTTTAGAAGGACTGTTTCTTCATAAACACATCTGGTGCTGCTGTTGTTTACTGGACTATAACAGCTGCTCTCCTTTATGTTAACTGTGTTTGTGTTTAGGTTTTTTGCATCCTGTTTATTTCTGACCAGGCCATCCTTAAATAACTCATCTTTTGCTATTTTACCATTTTTCACACAATATGTACTTTTACTTTATCTTGTAGGAGCTGGTTTGTGGTAACTCGTACTGCATTTTAATTAATATCCCATGCACATAGTTGAAGTCGTAATGAATGATCCTTTTCCTGCCTTTTTTTTTTTTTTTTTTTTTTTTCTAAAAGGAAAGCCAGTTACTCATACTTTGCAAGGTGAAAAATAGCTAAGTTAAATGATTAGGCTAAACCACAAGCTTTGTTTCCTTTCCTGAGTTTGCGTACACATCCCTCTCCCTTCAGAGGTGTTTTTTAAAATCACAGCTCAGCCAGGTTGTTGTGAGGACTCTTGTCAGTAGGTCGGGAGTGAGGATGAAGGAAGGCAGCTCCATTCTGACCCTGCAAGAGCAGGAGAGGACTTTGGTGGCTCTGAGAAGAGACGCTGACCTTTCCATATTACAGATACAAAATGCACCTTGAAATTCTGGTTTGTAAGGGCACGTTGGTTCTTTATTTACTGCAAAGATTTCAACTGATCTTGGCAGGACATCTCATTGCTATCCTGAAAGTACAGTATATTTATGCAGTGAAAATGATAAAACATTTATTACTGTAGAGAAGGTAATATGCATAATTTATGCTGTTTTTAGCACAATCATTAGTGATATTCTTGATAGATTTTATTTCCAGCTTTCATATCTAATACATGCCTGGAAAATTAATTTTATATCTTTCATTTATTTGCCTATGTTAAAATTGAGTTTTAAGTCATCTTCAAGTGAACAGTTTGATTGCTGCTCATGCATAAGCTTAATTACTTCCCAGGAAGGACAGTATTAAATGTTTTAAATGTCAGAAAAATAAATGAATATCAGGCGTTTGATTAAAAAAATAGGCAATATCTGACGTGTTTGCAGCAGGAGCTTTTTCTTAAAATGCCTCCGAGGCAAAATTTTATTTAGTCACAAAAAAGGAGAAGCCCATTATACTATTTATCATTGGTTGATACCATATGATTTGTAACACCCTTACAAAATTTTAATTTTGTATGATTAGCTGTGCATCATTAAACAACAGCCTTGCATAAGATATGCTGTAAAATTCTGACAGAATCAAGATAGTGAATATTTTAAATAAGGCTGTATAGTCATCCATGGTTGTCAAAGCTAGATAATAGGAAATATAGAGCAGTGTGTGAAATCGTGCCTTCACTTTAACTGGTTTTATAGGTAGACTTTAAAACGTAGTCGTTCATAAATGCTATTGACCATGCTGCATGCATGGTGTGTTATTTTGGCCGTTAAATGTAAGCACACAAAGCTTGCTTAGAGAAATCATAATTCCCGTGATTAGCAGCTGTATGAAAGCAGAGTTTGCATTGCATTTCTTGGTAAACGGCTCTGCGAGGCTTTTTTCTTCTCCTAAAGATGCTGTCTGTGTAATTGGCAGAGAGGGACATCTTGATAATGGAAGTGTGAAGGTGTAACGCGTGTGTTAATTGATACTTCTTAATCACTTTTAGGTATTAAGTCATGATGCAGGAATCTGCGACAGAGACAATAAGCAACAGTTCAATGAATCAAAATGGAATGAGCACTCTAAGCAGCCAATTAGATGCTGGCAGCAGAGATGGAAGATCAAGTGGTGACACGAGCACTGAAGTAAGCACAGTAGAACTGCTGCATCTGCAACAACAGCAGGTAAGTTTGTTTTGTTTCCTGTTTGTTTTTAAACAAATAAAGGGCTGTTTTCAGAGGGGCACCTTTTTGGAGACCCTCGGTGTGTGCTGAATGTGGAGTATCGTGGAAGTGAAGAGCATGGGGCATTATTTGTTGTTGTTTTAGTGCACGATAATGCTGCAATACAAAGATCCCCTTCTTGTGGCAGCAACATCTTGCTGATATGGCTGCATGCCACCACGCTTGCCTGGTGATTAAAATCCCGCTGCGTATTTATAAAAGTTGTGCCGAAGCCTTGCAGTGCATGTTTTCAGGAGCTGTTAGTTTACTGCGCGGTTCGGGCGTGCAGGACATGGTGCGGGGTTTTCCACCAGAGGGCCACATTACTTGAGACTTTGCTTCGCTTGCAGTGAATTGTGCCAAAGTCGGAGCTGGGCAGTGAGGGGACTTTAGTGAAGGGACCAGAGTGACTTTTCTCAGTAAAGATACTTTGCTGTCATAGGTGTAATTACAAAAAAAATGCTGGTTAGTTCAAAAGCACGGAAATAAAAAAGACAGTGTGCCTGCCTGTGTGTGCTTGCGTGTGTGAGAGTTGTAATTTGGATGTATAATTTTGAAAACATGGGAAAAGAGAAAAAGAAGCTTTTCTGCAGGTCTGTTTCCATTCTCATTTTGAAATTATTTTTTTTTATAAGTTTGTCTGTTCCTGTTCCCAGCAAATTAATGGAGAACTGCTATGTTTAAAACTGTAAAATTCAACCATCCTCTGGTGTCTGACACCACCTGATTACAAGATGCAATCCATTAATTTTTTGTCACTGTAAAATTTCTCTTGCTTTTAAAACCTGAGCAAACAAAACTTCTACTTTGTCTATCTAAGGAGTTGCCTCTCCATCAGGGAACACAGAGTATACAAATGCACTGAAGCCCAAACTGTTTAGTAGACGACTGGGATCTGATTTTACAGAGTGCCCAGTACCTGCTTCAAACTCCTGAAAGTCTTTGCTGCCTCATCCTTTCATTTGCTGAGCCCACTCAGTACCTTTGGAGTTCAAACCCTTAATTTTAAAAGCTGAGGTTTTTTATTACAATGTCAGGTATCCTATTAATGAAAGGAGAGTTGCCTTCTGTTAGATAAAATATTGTAAAAATATTTTTTTGTAGAAACATGTTTTAACATGATAGATGCATTGCATGTGCATGGGCCTCTGAAATAACAGGTCGTAATAGCTCTTAAAATTGAATAATTTTTAGTGCTGAATTAAGCAGTGTACACTAGCTACATTTATAGTCAAATATTTTAAACGATGACAGAAAATGTAGAAGAAGGAAATAGTTGTAGATTGAAATATGAGAAGTTGTTAAGGCTTAAATCTGTGCCTTGCTTAAAATTCAAGTGTATTCTGTTTTAACAATTGAGCATTTACAGTATGACAGTCCGAAGAAATACAGGTTTCAGTGTCTTCATTATGTTCTTAGCAGGTTTCTACTTCTTTATATATACATGATTATGTAAATATATATATATATACTTTATGTTTTTATACTTTTCTCATCTAAAATTGTATAAATACAAGTAGATATAAAAATTTAATATTGTGCTCATTGAAAATCATGTCATCATCTTTATTCAAATGTTCAGATTATAACAGAATTTTAAAACCTTTGTTGAGAAAGAGTGTATCAAATTGGTGAATATGTTTAGAAAACTAAATTTAAGTGAAGTACTTCAGAACACAAAAATGCTAATAGAATAATGTGCCACTTACATGTTTCTCAAAGTAGCAGTCCTAAGCATGTGTAGCCAATTTGTCCATACAGCCAGAGATTCCAGTAGATAGCATTTGCGAAGACCACAGAGAATTACAACTGAAGATGAAAATATCCAGTTGAGTACTAATAACAGACAGGTTCTGAGGGGACAGGCTTAGAAGTGACAATCTTTTCTTCAAAACTGTGATTAGATCTTAAATAAGCAGGCAGGCAAAGTAAAACCATGGGTACAGTTAATAGGACTCAAGAGGCATTTTATGGTAGGGTCTGCACCAAAGGATTTAAAAACAAGTTGAGTTAGGCATATGAATCCTTCTATAAAATATGTTGATGTGAAACATAAACACTAGTAAACATACAGTAGGATGTCCTTCAGATAATGGGCATAGCTTTGTGCTACTTTTGCTTTTCTTCCTCCTTTTTCTGTTTCTGTTTTTTCCACCCTGTTTTTGACCAGATGCCTTTTGAAATATGAATTAAGAAGAAAATGATGGCTGCTTTTATTATGGTGACTGTAGTAACTCTCTAAAATGATATCTGCAATATGTAACTTGTCGGGAAAACTTGGACACAGAGAAAAACAGAAAACCCTGGCAATTATTATTCTTAATAATTTTTTATTGTTTAAATACGTGCAAGATGCACTCATCTCATGGTTTAATATTCTGGATTTGGCTTCTCTGAATAATTTTACTGATAGTCTTCAAATAGACCAATTGAGTTTTTTTATAGCTTTTTCTAAAGGAAGCAAGTAAGTGATTGCTGGTTTTAATAATTTCCTTCAACTGGGCAGCTATGTAAAGGGATGTAATGTTTAAGAATTGGTTTATCAGCCAAGTAAAATTACAAAATAAGTTTTTAGTGTGGCATGAATATTTACTGGGGAAAGTTAAACAAGAGAAATTTAGGCTATATAGAAGACCGAGGAGACTAAGTTAAATTTTTTACGTTATGTATGTATGGATATATAGAAAGTAAATAAGGTAAGACTTTATTATGTTCTTGTAGGCAACTGCATGGAGTTTGAACAGTCGTGTTATTGATGAACTATGTTGTTGCGGTCTTTATATAGAAATGAGAAGTTCGACTTAAATCAGGGAGTTATTCCTCATCCATGTATCAAGAGAGAATGACAGTATTCTATAATATATTGTAATATATACTTGGTGATAAATGGGTTGGGTGCTGTCACAAGTCATCAGGTCGGCTTTGAAGATGTATGACTAGGATGTAAGCAACTTCTTATCTTGCTGTTGATATTTATAGATATATAAATATTGCTAAAGTGGATGTAGAATTTTATTTTAAAAATATGATGCAAACTGAAATCTGCCCAGACTTGTTTTTTCTGCCTTTTTTGGCTTACGGTAAGCATTCTCTCTTGTATGGGTACATTCAGACACTTCTGAGCTTTTCACTTTCATTTTTTTCCTTGTATGTTAAAATCAATGTTAGATACTAGAATGTATAATACATGAAAAAAAAGCGTATCCTTGATTAAATACATTGACAGATTATTCTGCATTAGATGTAGAATTTTATTTTTATATTAAGTTTGGAGAATTAATTGTTTGTGTCACTAAGGTCAAAATAGTTGCTAAAAAACCATGATTGCTTTACAGGGTAGATTTGAGCTTGCATTTTGAGCATTCATTAAGTCAATGCTGCCAGGATAATCTTTTTAAATGTTTTATGGGAATTTATTTCTTAGAAGCTGTTTCAGTTGACTATGTATAATGTTATTTCTTTAAAGCAGTTTTATTTTGTTAGTATATCATTACTAGCATTTTATTTGTGCAAAATATGAATAGTATTTCGAAAAGTAAAAATATGGTGCTAGCATTCAGGTTATCTTAATGGTGAAAAAATAGAAGTCTTAGTTTCTTACATGGTTTTTCCTTGTGATTATTTAAAAATGAGGAGGAAAATAATAGGGAGGAATTTATTTATTATGTGATGTCTTGAATTAAGTGTTAACAAAACTTATCCTTCTGTATGTTGGACAGTAGTTCTGTTTACAAAAACCGCTAGAAACTTGCATTTTGGCTCTTTGAAAGAGAAAATAATTTTCTCATACTGTGGAGGAAGTTTGCATTAGAAAGTGACATAAAAATATGCAGCTGCTACACCTGTAGCAAAAGCTGATGCCATAAAGCATACTGATGATATGTAAGTTAAATAGAAAACTTCTTACTGCATCTGATTGTACTTATTATTACTTAAATTGACCCCAGCATATTAGGCAAAAATGCCTCTTCCTGGTGATTTAAAGGAGAAGTTAAAATTATGGAAAGGTATGCAGAAGTGTTACAGGTCTAAAAGAGCAAAATTCTGTTAGGTTCATTTATAGGCCTTTCAGAGCAGGTATTACCAAATTAGCAGATGCTGAGCTAGTAGAGGAAAGTATGTTTTACAAATTCAGGCACACATGCAGTCTAATCTCAAATTTAGTATAGAATTGGGAATGTCCTAAAATACCAGAATGTAATTTTACCAAAGTCCTAGAACTATTTCTTATTATTAGTCTTTATTTTTTTGATTCCTGCCCTGTGCTTCTGCAAACACAGTTTTTTCCCTTGGTGAATAATTGGAGAAGGTCTGAATTCAAGTACAGGTGACTGCCTACTGACGCTACAGCTGGAGTAAAAAGAGGGTATTTCATTTTTCATGTTTGCTGTCCCAATCTTTGATGAACCCCTTATTGTCTGATTGTCCAAAAAGTTTGAACACATGGCTATTTAATATTACTGCCAGGAGGTGGGTCTCATTGGGACCACGCCTCGCTATTTCCATCTGTGAAATG
>NC_089144.1:25438198-25468198 GCF_009819655.1 Sylvia atricapilla | reverse complement strand
AGTGTACTGGGTCACCAATTCTGTACAGTGGGCATCAAACTAATCTACAAAGACACAGTTGATTATATTGAAAATTTAAAATATCTTACAGCATGCCAGTCAGTCAGAGAAACAAATGCCCTGTACTTCCTCTCCAACACAACTATGCAAATATTTTAAGCTATCAGAATACAATCTGAGATCCTTTTGAAGCTAGGTGTGATTTGTAGGAATTAGATTAGGCAGCTTCTCTTCGTAAGAGAATCTGAATAGGTGGATTTTACATTTCTGAGTGTGCATATTAGGCTTGAAATTACTTTGTAGTCTCTTTGCATTACTTTGTGTAGAGTCTTCACAGTCATAGGGCTGTTTAAGCGCTAACAGAATTTATTATTATTATGATATTGCATGGTATGAATTGTTTACATATTGCCATTTATAATAATTCAAGTTTCATGTTAGATTTAGAGATAAAATAAAAACTAATATGTCCTGTCTTGAAGGATTGGTAGTAATAAAACATTTCTCAGAGTAGGGTGCTTTAAATAAGAGGCCATAGGTGCTTCTAGTACTGACCTCTAAATTACTGTTTGTTTTATTGCTGTGAGAATTTCTTTTATATCTGTAAACTGATTATCTCTTCTTATTCCCAGTGAGTTTTTCCACCTGCTGGCTTTGGCTTTTCTTCCATGGGGTCTTCTTCCTCTCATCCTTTCTGCTTACTTTGTATCTGTCGTTGTTGGCTCAGATTTTCATTGTGCTCCCTTCACCTTTACCCATAGTCGTCTCTCTGTCTTGGCCTCACAAACTTCTGCTTCTGTGTTTTTTTCTCCATCATGCTTGATCCCTGTGCATATCAATCTTTCCATCTCTAGCAAAGTAAGTCTCTCTGTGGCTGTTCTAGTTTATAAAGGAAATGTTTTTAAAAGTTGGATGTTTAGATCTTAGAACAGTGTGTAGTTATGAACAAAATCCTTGTAAATGCAGTCTTAAGACACAGAATAAACAGGCAATTCCCAATACCATTGAAATTCTTACCAAAAATTTTTGATTAGCTAAGTAGTAGATAACAATTTTGTGAAGACCAAATGTTGTCACTGGAGTCTGTACTATTTAACTGCGACCAAGAAATCTGGGGATAGAAGGAGTGATGAATTGCTACCCAAATCCAAGGAGGTCAGCATCATGTTCCATCAAAATGGGTATATATGTGCTCAAAATCAAAGACTGAATATGGCAATATTAAGTCATTTTCAGCAAGAACTTCAACAAAATAGATTGACCCAAAGAAATTCACTTTTAAGACTAAGATGTAGGTTGTGATGTAAAGCATGTCTTCTTTGGTTTGGCTAGAAGGGATACAGTCAAGAAGATGTAGCTTGCTTGCGAAGCTGGTTTTCCTGAGCCAACTTTAAGCTAGTCTCCCTGTATGCTGCTAGTGTTGTATCCACAGTGTTGTAGAGCACAGTAAAATCTCAAGTTCCTGAATATTTTCCTGCATTCTTTAACTTCATAGTTTGCCCCGAGTTATGTCTGTCACTATCCGCAGTATCCACTAACCTAGTTAAAACTTAGCTCAGATAAGTTTGTCTGCTTGTGCCACAGTCACAGCATTGTGTGTGTTATAGATGTGTTCCCTCTAGATGTGGAGGCTCTAGTTACTCTTTTTTTTTTTTTTTTGCATTTGTTGTGCAATTCCATGTATTATGCACCTGATAAAAATTGTTCAAGATGATGTAATGTAAATGTGTGATTTGCAACATGTATGTGTGACATCTGTGTATATGAGTAGGATATAAGTATATGTAATTTTAGAATATGCTACTTTTTAAAATTAAGCCCAAAATATTTAATCTGATTGATTTTTGTCAAGGTACACAGGTTCATTCCAGGAGAATCCATGCATTTTTGTTTGTTGCTCTCTTTAGGCTGTATGATCTTTCTATATTCTTATATTTGTAAAGTTCTCCTTGTTAATGTTCATCAGTTCCCTCTCTCCAAACTGTGAGAGACTATAACTGTGCTTCAAACTGTACTGACAGTTTTCACATTTGAATGTGTTCAACCTGTAAAGTTAATCTGTTATCTGAGAGTGTTATTTCTTTGAAATTCTTTTATCAAAATGAAAAAAGGAAAGACAGCTGTTCCCGCTATGTCCTATCTCCAGGTACCCTATAAATAATAAACTTAGTGTTTTGTTTCATTAATCCTTTTAACTATATCCTAAAGTACAGAAAATTAAAGCAAAGCTTTCCTGTAAATAAGAAAACTTTCCTTTCACAATTTATTTTTCCAAGTGCAGCATCAGTCCATCCTTTGGTACCCTCCAAACCTGTGCATCTTATTATGTTTTGTACTGCAGGCCTCCAACACGCATCAGAAACTGTTGGTTATTGCTTTTTTGGTTTTGTCTTTTTTTATGATTTTATGCTTTCAGCTCTCTTCATTCTTCTATAGATGGTTTTGTGGAAACAGAAACAGTTCATCTTGTGTTCATCTTTGAGGCTTTGCTATCAGTTTTCTCAGGAGAAATTGCAAAGAACAGCCTATCTTCTCTTAAATCATACAGGCCATAAGAAATCATCCAGTCCCAGACTTCAAAATTTAGATTTGCAAGTAAATAAAGTTAGCACAAGAACTTGTGATCTGATATAGACAGCACTAATGCAAGTAGAGTTCTTCTGCTGGTGGATCTGAGATACAGGTTACACTGAAAGTTCTGTTGGAAACTGTCCTGATTTATAAATGGATTGTTTCTAATAGTCCTTTATCTCAGTTAGTCCTCCTTTAAGACAGTAATGGTCAAAAAGAAAAAAAAAATGCAGGCAACAAAATGCAGGTAGCATGAAAGATGTCAGGGTTACTATGAAACATTGCCTCGTATAAGATGTTGTCTGTCTGATCTATATAGTGAACTTGGAAAAAAGGAATAGAACCCTCAATATGCTTGAGCTGTTATTTCTAACACTGAAGAGAAAACCAATTTGAATATGATTATCTGATGTTGTAATGCAGAGATCTTACGAGTGAGTGTATGTATTTGTCCTAAATCAGACCATCTCCCAGGTTTTTTCAGATACGGAAGAACTAACACATTATGAAGTACAAATTCTTTGGAAGAAGGAATGTGTTTGCTTCTTTCATAAAAAGTGTCTCTAGTGTCCTGAATACATTCATGTTCAGGTCTGTATTTTGACATGACAGCAATCATGTTACGAAATTTTTATTCCAGTCTGAACTGAAGGATAGATCCTGTGTAGGATTTGCTCTTCTTTACTTTCTTCATAGCCTGGGCTTTCAGAAGGTGACTGGCAATGTTACAGAAGTGAGCATAACTCCATCTGAGAAAGTTAATATCATCTTATTCTGTATCCTTGGAATAACTGATGTGCTGTAAATACATCATTAATATAATTTGTGTGAGATTTAGGGGTTTTTTTAAAATTATTTCTGAAGTATTTATCGAAAATCATAAGATAATTGAAACATAATGGATTTCATGGAATTTTAAGAAGTGTACACAAAACAGGTGAAACTTTGTGTAACAGTTACTTTTGGGAATCATAAAATTTGCCAAACAAGGTAAGGCTCTATCATTGCTTGTGAGAGCGTCAGGAAGATGGTAGACTGTATCTAAATTATATGCAATAATGAGATTCACAAAAAAATTTTTTTCTTTTAGAAATATATTAAATATTAGCCTTTATCCATATTATATGTTTCTCAAGGTTTTAGTTTAGGATTATACATGAATTAGAAACATGCTTCCATACTCACAGATGTCCTTTGAAGTTTCAAGAATAGAACAAACCCTGACATATTAAATGGAATTTGTCCCACAGAATATATTCTAAAACATTCACTTAACACAGAAAACTAAGAAAAATGGGTGAGTTGATGCATTATCTTATCCCTTTTCACCTGGTACGAATCCTTAAAATTCTATTAAGTCCCTCAAACATGGTAGTTATGGTAAGGTGTGCGCTGCACACTTACACTGGTAAGTATAAAAATGCAGAGGAAGCACGTCTATGTAAAATGTCCTTATGGCTTTCAGTGGCAATCAATATTAATGTTTCTTTAATTTGTTTTAATGGGTTGGCATTATGAAAATCGCAGATTTTAAATTATTTTTGTAATTTATATAAAGAGACAGAATAGGGTTCCTGTATTTGGGAGCAAAAGAGGAGGCAGAAGTGTGTTATATATAAAGGACTAGGAGCTGTGAATTATACTGGATACTCAACTAGGAAGAGAGCAGAGAAGGACAATGGATTGTGGAATGGGAACTGAAGGTTAAGAATTTCTGGATCCCTTGGAACAGAAGAGACTTGCATTGGGAGCATCGACACTTCTTGTAAGCAAGGCAGCCTTTTGTGGCCTCTGATGCGTCCAGGGCTGTCGTTCACACAGGTGATGATGCTCCATCTCCTTTCCATTTCATGGATCTCTTCCACATTACATCACATTCTCTCTTAAATGACTCTACTCACTTCTATACTGCCCCCACCCATTCATCCCTTTTGAAACACTGTTTTTACTGCCCCAGCTTCCCCATTTACAGCCTTCATTCCTGTTGCTGCTTGCCTTGTTCTTTTGTCCACCTGTGACCACTGTCATCTTTCCCACTGCAGCTGCTGAGTTTTTCACAGAAGGAGAAAGCATCTTGCTTTTTGGCATGGTATAGAACTGCACTTTCCAAATTATCTGTAAAAAAAGGTGTGTTAACATGCCCACCTTCCCTATTACTCTAAATGAACCAGAAAGGATCAGTTAGGAAATATAAATAGAAAGGATCAGATAGGAGACTAAGAACAAAAATATTCTTGCTCAAATTTGATCATAATGCCTAGCCTAAACTCTCTTATTTTTAAATTCCAATTCAATCAGCATTAACATAATAGAATATAGCTTAGAAAGCATACTCTGTGTAATTTCTGTTGTGGCAGAACTCTGAGAAATGCAAGATAAACAAAGCCAAATTTTATCAAGTCCAGAAATGTTTACTGAATTTTAATTTTAATTTGTGTTATTTAAACTCTGTGATACAGATTATGTGAAGTACTTGCATAAAAAAAGGTATGAACAGTGCTCTCAGATCTTAAAAATTTCATTGTCAATTTTTTAAGCAATTATGTCTAGCATTATGAAAAATGAGAGCAATAATATGTTTAAGATAAATACCTTGGCACCATGGATTTGTTTTGTGTTTGGCTAGTAATCTCTAAGATTAGAGCTGGGTACCTAGTGTCAGCTAACATTAAATATTATAACACATTTGGGACTGTGCCATACAGCAGAAACAGTAGGAGATGCATAGCAGTAGAACCAAGAAAAACATAAATTTAACACAATAAATTTACATTGAAAATGCTTTAGGGAGCAAGCCTACTTAATTGAACAGGACATAAGCACATGTTTAGCTGCTGTGTTTAATAGACAATGTGTAATACATTCCTAAAAATAAGCATATACTTAAAGAGCTTAACTGATTTAAAGGCAATAACTTAACAGAAGTCAAAGAATAAAAGCCTGTATATTTCTGAAATATATAATTGAAGGATCCTTTTTTACAGGCATAAAATTGCAAGCTCATACTGAAGACAGATGTTATGTTTAACATGTAGCAATGTTTCTTCAAATGTACAAGCAGCACAGGTTTTTTGCCCTCATCCTGGCATCCTTAATTGCACAAATAGTTTATTTAAGAGTTACTAGACTTACTATAAAGAATTAAACTCATTGGTAAAATTTTTGGTTTTGCATGCTGTACTTTTTCTGTGTTACAAAATAGTAGAATGATTAAAAATACTAACACTCAATGCCACACCGTTTTCAAGATATAACCTTCAACATATCTCAGGCTTTAGATATCCAGACTTCGAGATGAGTTGGATCTAAGTATTAATGGAAAAAAATGTATACCTATAAAATTCTGATTTAAGTTATTTACATTAGAATGGATTTATTTTCCTAATATTCAGCTTAAATTTAACATTTAAAGTGTGAAAATACATACCTAGACCTAAATCTTCTGCAGGTCATTAAAAGAATTAAAATAGATAAAGCAGACCTGTTGCATTAGTGAATTATCTTCAAATTTCAATGGAAAAAAGGCTTAGGCTTTTTTAATTGCTGTCAGAATCAAAGCAAGACATGCTAAATTTCTGAATTTAGTCATTCTTTGTAAAAATGTTGCCTTGTCATCCATTTAAGTGTCTATCATCAAAATGCTTTTAATTAGAGTGAATGCTAGTACTTACCTGTTTTTCAGTGCAGAAATATATGCATGGTTCACAGGAACATGTTTCTGTTGTTCCTTAATGTACATGCTAAATCAAAGCTGAAAAATCCAATGGTCGATCTAACTTGTTTTCCTTTTCCAGATTATTTTCCTGGCTATATTCTTCATATTAGAAAATGTAAGAGGATGTTTCTCTATGTGTCTGTATGTAGTGTTAGCCACTTTAGAAAATAACCCTCTGCTTACCAGAAGCTGCTGACCAGTTTACACACTAGAATAAAATAGTCCTTGTATAATAAGTGACTAAACTTTAGATAGTTTAATAATCTAATAAATACAGAACAGTTTAAAAATGCTGCTTTGAATCTAATTCTACTTTCCATCTCAATGAAGTATAGAAAGATTAAAAAAAAGCAGTATTATTTTCTAAACAATTTTTTTTCAAATTTATTAAATGTAAAAAAAAAAAGGTTTTAAAAGTGCATTTCATTATAGCAAAATGAAAGAACAAATTTAATGTAAGAGCTGCTGTTTTATTGAGAAGCAGCCTAGCCTAATCATTCAATGAGACAGTGACAAAGAATTTTTGCTTAACAATCTTTTTTTTTTTTTTAAATCTTAACATTTATAATTTCTGTTTTAAATTTTAAAACAGGATTTAAAATCTGCTATTTAAATCAAGGTCTCCTGCATTCCAGTATAAATTGTCATTAAAGCTGGTGATTTAAGTAATTTGATTTAAATCAGTCAGTCCTGTTACATGTCCAAATAAGACAAAAATATAAAATGCATAGTCAAGGGACCAGAACAACCCTTTTGGAGCTTCATTCGCACCCCCACTGCTTTTGATAAATATTTCAAAAGTCTTTAAGAGTACATTATCTTTACCTGACACAAATATATTATGATAAGAACTAACTCTCTCTTCCACATTTTTCAGCAAATGTGATAAACATTGCTTAGTTTAGAAATTAAAACAAAACAAAAACCAACCCAAACATAGCAGTAATTTGGATAGGTAACAGACTACTGTGGGAGCTGCTTCAGCTCGTCTTCAGAGGAGTAGGTTGGTCTACCTCGTGGTAAAATGGAAAACCTGTTTATATTTGCTCTGTTATTTTGGTGTGACAAATGAGTCCTCGTTTCTGAGGTTTCTAGGTCATGAAGCACTGCAAAGTGACATTTGAGATATTTTTAAAGGCAGCTCTTACAGAGGTATTTCAGAAGGCCCTGGGTGCCTCAAGGAGTCAGCTCTCTTGGGCTCACTCCCTAGCCATCAGAGGGAAGCAGACTTCCATGATCTTAAATGCAGTTGGGAACATGGACTGTACTATACTCCTTTGGTTAGTCATTGAGCCAGCAAACCTCAAGAGATTCCTTCTTAGCAGAAAGAATGGTCAGCCTGAAGCAGCCTGAAGCTGTTGGAGATAGGCAAATGGCTCTTGCAAGGATCCCCTGTGTGGGTCTCCCTCCAGTCATCCAGCACGGGTAACCTGAGGAGTGGTGAGCTTCCCTGGCACATCTCACCCACGTGTCACACTGCACTCATTCAGCTACAGGGCACAGCTAGGCAGTGGCTGTGCCTGTCACCTGTGACCTCAGTATCTGTGAGTGGTCAGGGAAGTTAAAACAAAGCAAGGGGACCAGTTACTGGGTGGTGGGTTGATGGGTTGATGACCTAAAGGGAAGAAGAGCTATAGGGGGTTGGGCAAGGATAGAAGACCCTGAAGGGAAGAAACTGCAATGTCGGGGAGGCTGAAGGATGGAATGGATTTGGGCAGTGAACAGCAGACTAGGAAGAAGAACCTTCTAGGCCTTTCCTCCTTACTGGGGATGGGATGGAATGTGTAGCCTGAATCATGTTTTCTGAAGTGCTTTTAATTATTGCAGTCTTGCAGCATATTCTCTGTATCTTCCCAGTGATACCTTCTTTTTCCCAGGAAAATGTACTCAGTTTATTAAGAAATAGACATTATGTCAATAATGTATTTGCCCGAATACACTTAGTGGGATGTTATTGTAAAAGCATTTACAATCACAGTGTATATGTCACAGTAAATTAAGTATATTTTTAAGTTGCCATTCTTCAGCAGTAGATGGTTTATTACTGTGGTTCTTTGCCTGCATGAGGCAGGCAAGATAATGCCTCTGTAGTAGAAGCTGTTGTCACAGGAGCTGTGCAAATCAGTGTAAAACTTCATGTCATGCAGCCGTGCTACTGTAATGCCTCTCAGATGTATGATCTTTCATAATTGGAACAACCTGTGGTGATTTGGATGTGGAATCCTCTCAAGAATGCTGCCGTATGGGTTGCTTGTCCTCCATGCTTTCCAGGTGGAAGAGTTATCAGGCACTCAGTGTTTTTTGTAGACACAAAATGCTGCAGCTACAAACCCAAGGTGGTAAAATTCAGACTGAAATGATAGTATAGAAAGGCATGTGTTACTGGCTTTCTGATTCATACCAAGAGACTTTAATATATAAGGCATAAACAAAAAGAAATGTTTACAATACTAAATGAAAGACAAAAAAAGAAAGAAAAGCTTTCATGTTTTAAGTATTTAAATAATTCAAATAATTAAATAATTATTGGTAGAAAATTTTTAATTACACATTATCTTCGCAGGCATTGTATAGTCCTTCATAAATACTGGGAAATCCTTCCACCAGCAATGCCTTCCAGTAGCTAATACTGTCCCACCGTACAAAGTTATAGAAATCAATTACAAGGCAATTTTATCTGGCTGTGCATATCAAAGTTATAGAAGAGTTTCTAATGAAACTAAAGTTAAAATTAAAGCAACATTTCTGCTCTGAAGCCACTCAAAAAAGAGGTGAATTTTAATACAACAGTTCTGCTATCTGTAAGAATTTGTAATAACAAGCCAAAATTAAAATTGATAGAAAGGGGGAAAAGGGTTAAAATGAATAGCTGTGGTATACTACACTGCATCTGATTTCACCTGTTTCAGCTCAAACACTATTATAGGGGTTTTTTTAAAAAAAAATTATTAATCTCTGAAAATGGCAGGTGTCAAGAGCCCTTTGTAATACACATACAAAAAACTTGCGGTCAAGAGGTCATATCACTGCAATGTATTAGGCAGTAGCCTTCTCTCTTGTGGTATTTTCCTTGTTTGAAGTGTTTGCAATGTAAGATGCTTTTTGTAATGTGCATCAGTAAAATGATCTATTTGGGAACAGCTTTAGATGGTAAAGGAAGCTGTGAGAATACTTTGATATTGTGTACATCTTCTCTCTTAACAGTTGTATGTCTAGAGCTGTCAGGTACTATATAGCATACAAAGGATACATGGTTTACAGCAGCATATGTTGTATGGAATTTTATAAATATTCTTGTTGTGAAAACAATTTTATAAATATTATTCTAATACTGAAAGCATTTTTTCCCATTTTTTTCTTTTTTCTTTACATTTGTTAAAGAGAGCTCTGATGCCCTGAAAATGAAACTCTGTATTTCAATAAGAAATCTTTCAGTATTTTCTGTGTTTTCTTTGCTGGCTTTTAGCACCACAATCCATAAGAAACTTAATGTAGTGTACAAAAGAAGGTGTTTACACATACACAGAGAAAACAAAAATGGAATGGTTTTAAAACGTGCTTTGGCATGCTTATAGTAAGGCAAGTTTTATTTTAATGCATAGTGGATGAGGGCAGTTTCAAAGCCTCTCCTTGAGCTCTGTGACCTGAATGGATAAGTTCTTACAGCTTCACTTTTTCTTTGGGCACATCAAAGCTTGGGCACTCTACCTGCTTGGGCAGGTATTGTGAGTCAAATTATGTAATATGCTACATAAGAATTAAGAAAAAACAAAACAACACAAAACAATGGTGGTGAAGGCTTTGAACTTTTATATATAAAATTATATTTTGAAAATATGTCTTAGTTTGACATACCAGTGACCAAAGAGGTTTGGCCCAGAACCTTGTGAACAAGTTGTTCAGTGTGGCAATACTGCTACGGTTTGTTTTCTATTTTTGTTCAGTTGATTTGGGTAAGAGTGAGGAAGGGAGATGAGTGACAAAGTTATACTGATATGTTGGAAACCAGCTTTTAAACCCACATCAAAGTAAGGTCCCTAAATATGGATTTAGGAAATGTGGATTAAAAAAACGGGAGCCAGTCAATAGTTTCTAAAGTGCCCTGAGGGGAGGAGGAAGTGTTCATTCAGATCTTCTGTGCCCCAGCATCATGCATAGGAAGGACTGAGGGATGCAAGGAGTGTATGTTTTTAAAAAGTGAGGTTAGATGGGAAATGTTTATTCCTGTTTTTGACAGAGCAGCTTTGTTGTGCTTGTTTGGACCAGGAAGAAGAACAGTACTGCTTGCATCATGTAGGCTAGGATGCAGGGAAGTTCTGCAAGGTTTACACTGCAGATTGGTGGGAAATGATATTTTGATTTTAAAAGTAATGTTCATAATTTATTTTTTTCATTTGGATGGACTTGTGCAGCATGTTTATGTGCGTAGGCAGTTGAGAATTTAAATAGTTGCCTGCTAGTCATGAATTGAGAGAAGGGAATGATGGAGACAAGGAGATGAGAGGAGTCCAGGAAGGACCTGGGAAAAATATATTTTAAAGTTAAAAGTCCTTAACAACACAGTAATTTTTCATGAAAGAAGAGTGTTAGTAGAATACTGCATATACAGGATGGAAATAACAAAGGCTCAGAAAATAGGGAGTGGTAGTTACAGGGAATTAGGAAGGCAGAAAATAAGGAAAGAATGGAAGAAAGTTTATTGAGAATAATGATGTGTAGAGGAATCTATATTGCAAACAGTAGTAAAAAAAATATTCACTATTCTGCTTCCATTCTGTTATTTACTGAAAGCTCTGTTTTTCAATAGTTTCAGCAACAAAGACTAATAACAGATATGAAAAGGAAAAATGGAAGTCGATATCTGGGAATGAACATTTTAGGAATTCCACTGTGTTTCTGATTGCTGTATAAAGTGTGTTCCTTGCTGTTATCTCATTTTATGGTATTCCCCAGAACACAAAATGTTAGATGTCAAGATTGTAGCAGAGAAATAGAGATGTTACGAACTTCTACTTAAACAGCCCATCTCTAACAGGCTGCTGAAAATTGTTATTTTGATGCATTTTTATGTATGGTGATCTTTAGAGTGTAAAGCTACAGTGCTAGCTGGTGGGATGGGAATGAAAATTAGAGTTTACCTTCGTGTTTCATGAGGATGAGCAATTTGAAGAATAGGCCAATTCTGAAACTCAATTGTGATATCTTTGGCAATATTAAATGTGATCACCGCTTTAGTAGCTGCAAAAGGAAAAGGAGAGGTTATACACAGAAATGGTAGCTCCATTTTTTTTTAGCTTTAACTGTTTTTAAATAGCAGAGTATCAGAACTCCTATGTAAAAAGATAGAAAAATCCCTGAATCGTAAGGACTGACTGGGAGTTGCTAAAGGAAGGGCAATGCATAAAGGACAAAGCAGTAGACAGAGACAAAAAGAGATTAACAGGAACAGGAGAAAAGAATTTGCAGAAGACAGAATTAGAAGTTATCTTTGAATTGATAAAATTATCCAGTCTGTAAAGATAATGAAAATATGGTACTGAACAACTAATGAGCAACAACTGCAAGATGTGATAAATACATAGATACTGTTTTCTAACTTCAGTAATTGAGAAAACTTTCCTCTGACATCTGTTATGATACTGTATTAATGTGATTGTCTTGTATTAATTTTGTGCTCCAGTCTTCAGAATGTTTTTGGTGTGTCAGCCTAGCACATAGCTTCTGATGTCAATGGCATTAAATGCTTAAAGCCAAAGTACTGTATTTTGCCACATCCTGGAAGTGTATCTAGTTAATTTTTATAAATAATGAAGATTAGCCTGGAAACTTAGATTCAAAGCCATGATTCACTTAGTTACAGTACATGAATAAAGACTTAGAGAGTTATAATGAAGTATAGATAGGAAAGTAATAATGTAAATAATTGGGATCTTTGGCATGTACGTAAAGTAAATAAGAAGTGGTTGAGACATTTTTCGACAAACTTTGGATGTAAAGCTTCTTTACAGTATTTGATGAGGTGGAATAGGGAGTTGAAATAATCTTAACTAAGGCAGACAATTAAAAACCTGAGCAAGTGCATTGAGTAAAGCTCCTCTTCCAATATATTGAAAGCTTTCAAAGTGTTTGGTACTTCCAAGGGCAGTGTCCTAAGTCATTAATGTGAGACTGAGAGGTGTGCAAATTTCTTGAAAGCTTGCAGGGGCATAAGTGAGATCCAAGTAGTTTTTACTTCTTGTCCAAATTGTGCTGTAAGATTTTTCAGTAACTTTCATGTTCGTTTGTTAGTCTGGATTATTCGTTCTATTTTTCTCCATTTTGCAGAAAAGTAGGAGACTTACAATTTACCAATTCATTTATTCGAAATATAAATTTTTATACTGTAGAAGTTGAACATGTGCATTGAATCAAGGTTTGAAAATCATGACTCAATATTCTTGAGTTTTTGAGATTTTTCTTTTTTTAGTTACAATTTTCTGAAGAGTTATAAAACAGTAATAATTTAATTTTACCTGAATGTCTTGTCTGAGAAGACAACAGGCACATAGATCCAGTCTGGTGTAACTAAAATACGTCCCCATTAGTTTCAGACTCCCTGTTGTATTATGACATAATTCCTACACAGAAAAATTTTTTGGGAAGTAATGATAATTCAGAAGTGATACAGAAAATTCCATGGCTAATTATATATTTTTAACCATAATGTGCTATGGGTCGTTGATAGGCAAGACTGAAAGAATTCTTATTTTGCTTTTGTTTATAAACTAAAGGTCCACAAAACTGGAAGACAGTCTAATAATGTAACTTAAATGGAAGGAAAAAAAAAGAGTTAATATGTTTCATATTCTGGGGGGTTTTTTTTCAGTTAAAGTAGTGAACGTTCCAATTTTATCCTACTCCAGGCTAGTAATTTTTTCATGGATAAATATTCCCAAATTTTCATAAGCAAACTACTTGGTTTGGCAGCACTGATTATTAGTTTACCCATGTTTTTAATTCAGAAATGTTAGTGAGATAAGCAGCCAATAACAAAGTTGAAATATATTGTCCAATTTTAGAAAAAACCCCCCGTCTGAGAAGAAAATCCATTTTATATTTAGATTAAAAGTACCTTAAAATCCTTGGAAGGATGACTTCATACTTTTTTTTTTTTTTAATATATTATGTCTAAAAGTAAAACAAGTAAGATTGGCAGATTTTAAAGTCTTCCTTAGTGCCATTATCTCTTAATATGAATACTGGAACATTTTGTGTTACAGGTTTCTTTTCAAAGTAAAAGGAACATTGCCGCCCATTAACAGAACTGGAGGATTTTTTAATACTTGTGTGAAATTCCTTAAAAAAATTTTTACATCTTGTATCTTGTTGCTACAGCAAATACATATATACTCTGAGGCCTTGCAAAACAAATGTCTAGCATTGCATGGTGAATCAAAGGAACAAAGCTATAGGAAAGAGTCAAATGAAAAAGTAACTGACAACAAATCAACAGTTTAGTATTTTTGTAGTGCTGTGTTCATCTTCATGGTTCCACATTGTGATTGTTGATCAAATGAATTGGTATCTGCCCATATTACACTATTAAGGAGCATCTAAATAGGGCAGTGAAGATGGTGGAGGGCCTTGAGGTTAAGCCATGTGAGGAGTGGCTGAGGTCACTTGGTCTGTTCAGCCTGGAGAAGAGGAGACTGAGGGGAGACCTCACTGCAGTTACAACTTCCTGATGAGGGGAAGAGGGGCAGGCACTGATCTCTGTGGTCACAGTGACGGGGTCTGAGGGAATGGTATGAAGTTGTGTCAGGGGAGGTTTAAGTTGGGTATTAGTAAAAGGTTCTTCACCCAGAGGGTGATTGGACGCTGGAACAGGCTCCCCAGGGATGTCACAGCGCCAGACCTGGCAGATTTCAAGCATTTGGCAAAGGTTCTTGGGCACATGGTGTGACTGTTGGGGATGGTCCAGTGCAGAGCCAGGAGCTAGACTCAGTGATCCTTCTGGATCCCTTCCATCTCAGCATATTCTGTGATTCTGTGATTCTCTTCCTCGCATCCAGTTCTGCGTTACCGTTTTGTTGGGGCATTCTGTGGCTATTTCAGTAGGAATGATTTATGCTTCATTCTGGCTGCTTGGGTTATGTGAATCAATTTTATTCAGGGATGAATAGAGACTATTGATTTTAAAGGGCTTTGTATCTTCGCAGCACTTTTTTAGTCTCTTGTTTGGGTGCCCTAGGTTTAGGCACCTAAGTTTGAAATCACTGTCCTAGATAGATTTGTAGAAAGGGCCTGATTAATTAATTAAGTAAGTAATTTTTAGTTACTGGTTTTTAGTTAAACAAGTTGCAGTTGCTGAGCTGTTTTATCCAGGCAAAACAGGCAAAGTGATTCTCATCACTTAAGCATAACGGCAATGCAGGCTCCCAGGAAACTCCTGTGCTTTTACCGAAAGACTACATTTTGTCAAAACTTCACTCGGAAAAAATGAACACTGTCTTAGGAGTAATTTTGGGTTTGGGTTTTTTTGGCATTGGCACATGATCCAGACTTCATAATCAGTTTTAGATTCTCCTTTGTATTACGCCATAATTCCTACATAGAAGAAGTTTTTGGGGAGTAATGATAATTCAGAAGTGATACATCTAATTCTATGGCTAATTATATTTTTTTACCATGATGTACTGGGGCTCGTTGATAGGCAAGACTGGAAAAAAGCTTGTTTTGCTTTTATTTATGAAGAAGTTATTAATCATGCACAGTAATTTATTCCATTAAATTATGTAACCCTTTTGTGTAAGGCTTGATTTACAAAGGTAGTTTAGGGTAGAGCTGGGATTAGATTTCACAAGTCAAAGATTTTGGAAGTTTAGTTTGTAGGTCTGTCTGTCTCTGGTTGATAGCAAAACTTAATTAGCATGTTATCTGGAAATACAGAGACATGGTTTTACTTTTTCCGAACCCAGGTGTGATTCCTGACTTGTGCTAGCTAGACTTGTCTAAGTTTGATTAACACATCTGTGGTTTAAATCTTGAAAACAAGCAGTGGTAGGTGTGTTCATATTCATGAGAGTTTCACAGTAAACCTAAATAAAGTAAACTCTTTAGAAAAAAACGTTATGTCAAGAAACTTCAGCCAATAAGTATTTAGACAAAAAAAGTGAGCATATTTATCCCAATATAGCAATTGTGGTGAATGTTATTTCTACTGAATATGACCCAAGAATCACTATAAATTTCTGATTTAATGTCTTCAAATGTCTTTGAAAAGTGGTCTTGCTTAAATCCCATGGTTAAAGTTCTGTCATGTTCCTCGGTCATGGTCTTTAAGAGGAATAAAAATGACAGCTTAAGCTCGACTTCGTAGTTTTCCCTCCAAATATTTGTGATTTTCAGACACTCAGTTTGCTGAGTCTTTTAATATTGTTGTGACTTGGACAGGTTTGGCATTATTCAATTTGTTGGTTCATAGCAGTTACCGAGCAGCGACCAGAAACATTAAGCTAAATGTTTACTAACCATTCTTTAAGTCTTGATCGTTTGCAAGGAGGCAACAATAGCAAATGCCTGTGAGGCAGACACTATTGCAATACTTTCAAGGTGAATCCAAATAAACAGAATAAAAATATTAGGTAAGAAGCACTCTATTAAGGATCTGTTACAAAAGTTCTGCAATTTCAAGCATATTTTGTTTGCATCCCAAATACATCGGTATGATAAAAACAATTCTATGTGACAACAGTAGCCTTGTAGTACTTGGCTACCATTCTGAATTACAGTAATTGTTATAATTTTCTATTTGATTAAATGAATTTTACTTAAGTACTTTGTTATTTTATTTAAAGAAATATATTTGTTATATATATAAAGAAATGTCCTAGAGTTCTTTGACAAAGAAGCTGAAAAATAGAATAATTTGTCTGCGTAACATAACAATTTTAAATTTATCTCTGTAAGATAGCCACAAAAAAGATTGATTTATTCAAAATTATGGTTTCTACCACGTGTTTGAGTGTTGAATGTCTGTGTGTTTCAGTTTCAAATTTGATAGCCTAAATGAGAGTAATTCCTTCAGAATTTCAGTATTTTTGTTTTGTTTATTTTGTGTAGTTGTCATTGGCCAAGTAAGTCATGTGATATTGCTAATAGCCTCAAATGTAGAGAAGAAAAGTTGCAGTTATTAATTAACAATCACAAACTAGATTATTATGAGAGGATTCTAGTCAGCTGCCTAAGATAAATACAGTGTGTTAATACTGAAAAAGCTGCTGTCCCATTATATTGCAAGTCTGATGTAGACACAGAAGCAAGGAGTTTCCTATTAAGACTATTTTATTCCTGTGTTATTATGGCTGTATAATGTAGCTAAAGAATTCATAAGACTTTATGATTAATTTAATCTCAGTTTACAATTGTTTCACTTATGCTTCAACCAAGGAAGCAGGGATTGAGGCTGCTGTAGGTATATTTTTTACTATGCTGTGTTACACTAAATACTGTAGGTGTAACTTTAGAAAACCTTAGGATTCTTTATGAATCTAGCTAATTTTAATATGTACTTCAAAATAGACTGAATTATTACTATTACTTCACATTATTATGTGAAATATATGTTATGTGTATATGATTATGTCATCTCAGTTTATGTGTAGGAATCTTTGATCCAGTCACTATATTGCTGTTACTAATATAAGTAGACCCTTTCAACTGAAGAATTATTAAATATTGCAATGTTCCAAAGATACTGTATGAAATTAAATATTTAATTTTGCATAATATCTTCACAGAAATGTTTCAGCTATTTTATATTTTGAGAAGATACTAAAATGTATGATCTCAATATTGTATGAGCTAATAGCTTGACAAATTTCAGAAATTCTATTTAAGGCGTATGCAATCTCTTTATTTTGCTGTATGGGTACGGGCCTGAAAGATTGAAAGTGTTTTCCATGCTTGTAAAGTCATCTCCTGTTAAATATGAATTTCAGAAGTTTTTCAAACTCCACATCAATTACTCCATGCGTGAATGCAGTCAGTTTGGATTCTTACAGCTAACAAGACTCATGAACACAGCAGATAAATGAATGGGGAGGGATATAAGAAATAATCAAATTATTAGAAAATTAAGGACCTGTTTTAACTGATCTGTGTAACTTAGGGAAAATCAAAACAACCAGAAAAAAAAAAAAACCACACCCCCCCCCCCCCAAAAAAAAACCAAACCAAAAAAAAAAAAAAAAACAAAACCCACACACAAAAAAATAAGAAACCAAC
Source organism: Sylvia atricapilla (assembly GCF_009819655.1). Taxonomy (NCBI): domain Eukaryota; kingdom Metazoa; phylum Chordata; class Aves; order Passeriformes; family Sylviidae; genus Sylvia; species Sylvia atricapilla. Next base: position 25,450,647 of record NC_089144.1, on the reverse strand, counting down.
AACATAAAAATTGTAAACAACACAAGATTGTACACCAAACCCTCACTTCAAAATCTTCAGGTAGATTTTTCCCCTAAGTTTCACTTAAAAGCCAAATGTCACCCCATCCTCTCACTACTAACAGCTGAGCCACAGTAACAACCAGTATTAAACTAGACCAAGATAGCTCTCCTGTTTTCTATAAATCAAAGATGTTCACATAAACAATTACCAGTTTGTGGCAGACTGCCAAGTGTTTATTTCTTACTGTAACTACCAGTGATCATCATGGGAATTGTCATGCTTTTCCCTCTTGGAATGCACATTGCAGAGTAATTGTGGTAACAGCTTATTCACAGCTTGTTAAGTCATATTTGATTCAAGGAAATATTTGGGTAAAACAGGGTGTCTCCAATGTGTATTTAATGAACACAACAGACAATCAGTTTTCAGTACTATGGTAATAGACTTACTCATCTTGATTTGAGAGAATGACTTTGGTTAAATGCTGTCTGTGGTTGAACTCTCATTAAAACCATTAGAAATGCTACACCGAATCATAGAAAGGCTTGGGTTGGAAGAGATCCTAGAGATCATCTAGTTCCAATCCTCCTGCCATGGACAGGGGGACCTCCCAGCAGACCAGGTTTCTCAAAGCTTCATCCAACCTGACCTTGAACATTTTCAGGAAATGGGGCATCCACTACTTCTTTAGAGAACCTGTTCAAGTGCCTGAGCACTCTCACAGTAATGAATTTCTTCCATATATGTAATGTAAACCTACTCTCAGTTTTAAGCCATTTCCCCTTGTCTTATAACTACATGCCCTTATAAATAGTTTCTCTCCATCTTTTTTGTAGGCTCCCATCAGTACTGGAAGGTCACGGTTAGATCACCCCAATGACTTCTCCAGGGTGAACAATCCCAAATCTCTTAGACTTTCCTCATAAGCAAGGTACTCTATCACTCTAATGATCATGGTGGCCCTTGACTCAGTGAAAAGTTTGAGAAAATAATTTGGTTTAATCTTCCTTGTCTTTAATAGCTTTAGGATTTTCTGGTTCTCCCTTTCACCATTACAAATACACTGATTTTTCGAGACTTTGGTAATAGTATTGCAAATGAGTGTCAGCTACTTGAATTGTTTCTTCTGTAGTAATAATGATCATTGTGATTCAAATTTTCTATCTGATACCTCTATTAGTATTTAGATTGGACTCATTAAACTTCTTAAGTAGCCATCATCTGTCTATCGGAGGAAAACGTAACATACACCCAAGGTTAGCCCAGCCACTATTGTGATTGACTAAATGATTCCTTTCTGATCAGCCTAAGAGGTGAGTGTCCTTTGGGTTCAGGACTCTCATGGAGTCCATTCTTGTCCCTTCTAGATACAAGGCAAAGTGAATCCCAAAATCTTAGTTTGTGCCTCTTAACTCATAACACATTTTAAGTAGCTGTATGTATGCTCTGACCTTTTGTAGAACCTTTGTCGGAAAACTCGTTAGAAGTTAAAAACTTATGATCAGGCACAAACATATCTTAATCTAACCACAAACATAAGCTAACACATAAGAAGGAAAGTATCAATCAGCTCTTTATTTCTCATACTGTGAGGTACAGCAATATTCAAACAGGTTTGCATTCTTAAAATGGATAAACTTTCTTTTATCTATGCCAGCAAGATGATGTTTGACCTACAGCTTCCTCTATTTTTTTCTTTTTACTGGCAAACAATTCTATATGCAATGTCCTCTCTAAAAAACAGTTGGAAGTTTATTTTTTGCATAGAAAGCATTGCTAAACATTTTATCAAAATGTCTAATATTTTTTAGTAATTGAAAGTGAGCTATTTTCAGATGGTGCCTGAGAGCCTGATTTGATATGATTAGTCATTTGTGTTTAAATATTTTATTGTGATGCTATTAATCATGATCTTCTTCACTGTTTCTTTTCAAAGGAGCCACAGCACTTCCCAGGGTCAAGCATTTTTAAGTGGTGATAGTTGCTAATAGCTCAGTGCAAAAGGCACTCTCAGTGGCATGACAGAGGTGGAAATTCAGAGATTTCTCTTGCATCATCTTCAAATCCAAAACAGCCACTGAATTTAAAAATCAGGGGCAGATGTTGGTCAGAATGTTTAGATCACTGTAAAACAAGCAGGGTAGATGTAGATCTCCTCTTGAATTGACAATGTCCTTTATTTTGGGGAGATTTTTGCTTCATTTGTACTGAAAACAGTATAATTTCAGACCGGCTATCCAAATTAGAACAGTCCAGGGCATGACTGTTCATTGATTTCCTATTTGATTAAGAGTGAACAAAAAAATACAGAACCCTTTATTTAAAAATAGGCTCTTTGAAACCTTATTGAAGAGGATCAAGAAACAGGAAACATTAGGAATATAACAGTGGTCCCTTGATCTGCCTCGTTAGTTCAATGGTATTTCAAAAGTGTAGTTTTAAAAAATATTGTTCCCACACGTTTTTGGAATTCTAATCAAAAGGTAAATTGATCAGCAGTAATGTCTTGGATGTAAAGCATGCAGTTTGAATAAGTAACCAGAAATTGCCCATACTTTCCTTGATATATCTTTAAAATAATTGCTGTATGATGGGGTAGCAATCGCTGCAAGGATAAAGGGGCCTGAAACTATATTTCTTTCAGAGTCATAACAGTAAAATATAGTTTGACTTGCACTTTTTGGAAATAAAACTGATTTAATGTCAAAACAACTCATAATGGCTTCATCTTGGGTACTATTTTTGCTTAAGAAATCAAGTTGCTAGCTACATTTGGCAAAGTATTAGGCTTTCATCATTAAACCATCACAACAAATAGTATTTTGTGCCTATTAGAATTTATTTTGTATAAAAGAAAGTTGCATTGATATACAAAAAATTACTGAAAAACATTTTTTGTTGTAAATAAAAATATTGGTAATTGTGAAGAACATACACTTCTCAGTAGCATTGTAACAGGTATAACTAGAAGCATTAGAGAGATGAGGTTATAAAGTGCTGGTTTTAATTAGATACCTTGTATTTTATGTAAAAAATCATTGATTTTTAACATTTTTGAAATTAATTCAGTGAAATGCATAAATAAGAATGCGTGTGAAAGCAAATATTGTAGCCTAACTTTATGAAATGCTCTTCTTAGAATATATAAATAATAGAAATATTAGTATGAGATGCTGTTAAGAATGACATAGTATAACATAATTTCCCTTAATACTAAAGAATTTTATTAAATAAAACTTTCAGTCTTTTCACTTACAGGTTTTTCAGAGAGGCACTTTGTTTGACTTTGAAATGTGCTTTATAGTAGTCAGCTCTCTGCTGATATTAGGAGATTTAAACATGAATAAAGATCAGTAAGCACAAGTTATGAGTGAATTCTGAACTAAAATACAGCAAGTATTGTGGTCAGCATCCAAGCATGAATAGGTTATGTTTGCAGCTTTTTGGATAGAAAATATCATATTACAGCCTTCCTGAGATCTACCTCAATATTTCCATTCCATTTCATTCTATTTCTTTTTTTCTTGTTCCTTTCTTATATTTCTTCTTCTTTCCCTATCCATTTAGTATTTCTCTCAGAATTGTCATGTAGTTTATACATGAAAAACTAACTGGTTTAAATCTTAGGGAAGTAGGGAAGTAAAAGGAACAGTCAATCAATCAATCAAAAAAACAAAAAGCCCAAGTCACCACCAAAGACCCAAAAATGGAAAATGAAAAAGAAAACAACAAAACATGAAAACTAGTTTGTATGCTACCTGATTCTACTTGGGACAGAAGACTGGGCTTCGCTTACTTTTGATTAAACTTTGTCCATTTCTATATCTATGGCCCTGTTATGCTTCTATCCATTTTTTCAGGATTGTTAGTACAAGAGTTAGAATATATTTTAGCAGACATTGATGAAAAGAATGACAATCCTGCTCTTTGTCATGCCATTTAGAATACCTACCATAAAAAAAAAGAAAAAAGTTGGAAAAACTACAGACATTTTTTGCTTTATATTAGCTTCTGAAAATTGACATCCAGTTTTTTATGTAGTAGGATGCATACTACTGTATTCTAACTCTTTCTTAGGAAGAAATACAAGAGATCATTATCTTTCTTAAATATATATGGATTGATTTACCTGTTTAAGACCATGTGAAAGAAAAAAAGAAATAAAAGCAGGAAGAGATTTTTCTGTGATATGAGGACTTTGAAGATTCATGTGCATCTGAGTAGAATGTTGTCCTTCTTATCTGTAGATACAAGCAGTACTTTTAAAAATATTGCTTGGATGTAATGTGCTGTTGAAACTATTTGTATTATTGGGCCTTAAAAACATGTTCAGGTTCTTGATCCCTACTGAGCAAGGTATTGTAGGAGTACAATGAAAGGACAGTTTGTTTCCTAAAGAGCCAAGAATGTTGTGTCTTTGAAGTGGTTTTAGTAATAATAGAAAAAAACAATATCGGATACCTTCCAGTATTACTGAATATTATTCATCGGCTGTAGTGTCATCTACATTACAGTAGTGTTCTTTACACCACAGGTGATTTTTCTGGGGTAAGTCTAAACAATGATGTAAATCTCTAAAATCATATCTATTGTTAGTCAAGATAACCTTACAGTACTATCTCTGTTTGGATATGTTTTTATCACAACTGCTGTGCTAAAAAGCATTTTGTTTTATGATGCTTTCAGCTTGTTCTCCTTAGAAAGACTCGTTACTTTACCATTAGCTTGATCTGACCATGAAGAAGAAAACTACATAAACATGCTTACTAGTTTGATTAGAGGACAGCTTTCTGCCAGTAATATGGACGACTCATACTATGTTTCCGTGCTGTCAACTCCTTGCCCTGTTTTCACGTAGCAGTTGAGGGACTACGTAAAAGGCTGTGATTGCTGTGCCGTCAGAGATGGTGGGAGCCCTGTCTCTGTGCCTCACCTTGCAGGTTTGCTTTTGCACTTACTTTTTGACTTTTTTTCAGTTCTTCTGTTCTAAGGAGTCTTATTCACTCTTCATCCTGAAACACTGGCCAAGTTCTAATGGCTCAGTCTTTTTTCCTGCTTAAGAGAGAATTTTCCTTGAGACAGATGACAATAAAAACACAGCTCCCCTTGTTGAACCTGGCATCAAAAACTGGAAAAGCAGTTTCTCTTTTTCTCCAAAGGTACAATCTACTATTAGAGAATATAACACTTTCCAAGCTATACAGGAAAAAAAGATGTACCTTTTTCTCTTTAGGATGGAAGATGTGATTGATGCCCTTATCCTGGTGATGTTCTCCTCCAACTTTCAAACAGCATAAAAGGGGCTATGTAAATGGAAAAGTAGCTTATTAAGAAGGAAGTATTCCTTCCTCCATCTTAGGCTCTTTAAGAAAAATCCATGTCTTCAAAACCACTGATGTGTGTTTTTTTGAACTGATACAATGTGCCAACTTCAAAGGCACAAGTGGTGAAACATTCTTTTAATATTCCAAAAGAATTACAGTCATCTTCTCTGCAAATTTAAGGAAGCACACTGTGTATCATCAATTGTGTACCTTTTTCCCAACTAACAAAACACCTGTGGTCACTCATGGATTCCGTATGTTTTATTGCAGAACTGCACAGCGTTGAAGTTTGGAGACTTTTTTTTTCTTTCTCGAGAATTGAAGCAATTTAAAGAATTCCTAGTTGTCCAACAGTTGCCTATAAACAGTGTTTCTAAATATCACCTACTATGCCAGTTAGCCAGTGATTGGGTGGCTCCTATTTCCCCCCTTTCCTTTTGAAATTGGCAGGATAAGCAATCCCTAATGTTGCATTTGGATTTACTGAGTGCTCCAGCAACCTGATGACTTTATTAATTTCTGTCTAAGGCTGAGAAGATTGGGTTTTGGTTTTACTATTAACGTGTCTAGTGGTTTTTTTTTTACTATCTCTATGTTGAGTGTGGCATGTATCATGTTAAGATGTACTTATGCATGAAACCAGGATAGTTGATTGCTAGTGGAAGATACCCATTAATGTGGAAAAAAGGTGGTATACATTAAAAAAATCTAAACTATCTAACTATAGTTAGGTATTATAGTTAGCATTAACTGTAGTTAATGCTTCAACACATGCATAGTGTTAACCCTCATTCATGTCCTAGATTTTTTTGTCCTGACTTTGAAGAATTCAGACTATTTCTTATCTGTGAAACACCTTGTTCTTCAAGGAGAATTTTGGTCACTTCTGTATCTTTTTCAAGGTTTTCTTGTTAGTGGGGATACAGGAATTTCAGGTGATTTTTTCAAATAGCATTACATAAGGCTAGTCAAGGTAGAAAAGCTCATGGCTTGCAGCTCAGAGGAGGAAATAATTTTATTAGAGCGCCAGTGCCTCTTGCATGTACTACTAAAGAGAAGGCAACATACTGAGAACTATCTCAACCCTGCATTGGCAACCCCAGTTTTGCAAGTTTACCAGAAGAATACTCTTTTTAAGGAGTAGCCCTTCGCCAGCCACCAAATAAAGGGTTGCCATCATCCTCACAAGCCACTTCAAGGCAAGACACCCACATACTGCTTCTGCTCAGGGTCTACAGGATAAAATATCACAAACCAGCTAGGAGCAAATACATTTCAGACATATTTTCAAGCCCTACTAACTGCTAAAATGGTATTTCAGATATTATTCATATTTGTTCAGATGCCATTAGGTTCTGTGTGAAAAATCACTTCTGTAATGCAGCTGCCCATTTTACTTGTTTAAATGATGATTGGCAGGTTTTAGAAACCGGGTTCAGAGAATCATGGAAACAAATTGCATACCTTGCTCACTGGGCATTCAGCCTGTAAATTGTGAGGTAGGTACTCTTTTTAAAATCAATAGCAAAAAGTATACACAATTTGATTAAATAATACTGTATATTCATTAAAGCTGGTTTTTGTAGCTGAAAGCCTTCTTGCTAGAGTTCACAACAAAAATGTTTGTTTAAATCCTGAACATTATTTAATTCTTTTCCCATTTCTAATTAATGTAATAAATTTTTGTTGTGATGCTGTGTTTTATTTCATAGTAGATAAATGTTTCTAGTTCAGCCAAATTACTTATGCTCTCACAGCAGTACTTGTTGTTTCTCCCTTGTTGCTTCTTATTTAAGGTAAGAAGTTCTAGCCCCTCCGTCTTTCAGCCAGGGGGTGAAGGCAATATTATATGATTTAAATGACCAGTCACAAACCACAAGTGTCTCATAAATTATCTGTGAAACCAATTCAGCAAACACTCTTATAGGTTGATATTTGTTTTCTTAAGCTATCTGGGAAATCTTTGGTAATGGCTAAGGTATTAGTGGACTAGACAAGCAGTTTTTGGTCATCAGATAGCATTATAACATAAATAACTGTTAACTGTGATTCATCAGACAAGAAAAAAATTCTTAGTGAATGTTATTAATTAATTTACCTCTGATTGCTATATTTAATAGAAAATACAAAGATAATGGTAATACATATGCACTGCCACCAACTCTGCCAGTTCTTGAATAATGTTTTCTGAAAACAAAACCCCTTCGTTTTAAGTCAGTGTGTGAAACAGTAATGTATATTCATTCGCATGTGTTTTATTTATGAAACAGAAAAGCAAAAGCACTTCTGCCCCAAAAGCTGTCTGGCTGACATTTCCATAGGGCCTACTTTCTTCACTAGCCCTTCACTATCCACTTTAGATATGACTTCCCCTGGCAGTGATGGTTATCGCAATATTTTGGTGCTGGTGCTTTTAGCAAGATGCAGGTTATCAGAGATGTTGTTTATACATGTGAAAAAAAAAAACAAAAAACCAAACAATGTGGAAGCTATGTCTCAGATTTCACCTGGTGTTAAAACTGAATGCAGCCATTACACATGTGGTTATATACTCTTACCTTTTGCTGAGGATTTCTGGAGTTGAGATGGGCTGTTGCTGATAAGCAACATATGCAATTAAATTGCCGTTCTGACCATGCATTTTCAATTTTATGAACAACGTCTCCTCTCTTCTCACTCTTTTTGGTCATAATAATCTCTTAATTTGTTCATCTTCACCTTCTCCCATGCACTCTTAGATATTTCTTCATACTTTTTCCTTATTTGTAGCATCAGTGACTCTCATCTTTTCTGATAAAGATCATAGACAGTTTTCACAGTTACTTCAGGAGCTCTACTGTGTCCAGTGTTAGTGCTGTCTGGTTCATTTTCAGGTCTTTGTATATGGTTTTTAGCTTTTTCCAGAGAGGAATTTTCTTAGATAATTCTGTATTTCTTTAACTGTTTTTTGGAATTGCTCTTTTGCCTCTAAATTCTTTGCGTTAGCCAAACCATCACATGCTAATCTTCCTGCCTTTGGAGGGCAGTTTATGATCTAGCAGTGTATTACTCTTCCATTTGGCCTTGTTGAATTTACACTCTTAACCTTACATTATCCTGCCTTAAGACATACTCCCTCCATAGCTTTGGCCTTGGTCTCTTGTTCCAAGCTAGTCAGACTTCTAAGGAGGATTGTGTGTTCTTCCTACTGGACATCATTTGGAGGAACCATTCTCATATTCCCAAACTTATGTTCAAAACTTATAGCAGATCCATACTGCTCTTCCTTCTTTGTAAGGGTTTTGCCTTACAGGCTGAAATTATTAGTGCTTTTTTATCATGACAGTTTAATGGCAGCTTTTGGTACTATTTGTTAGTATTTTTGAAGCTCCACTTACAATATTATGGGCCTAAAATCAGGCGTAATTCAGTAGTAATAAATCATCCTGATCACTGATAAACTTGAGACACAGAGGTCTGAACTGAGTGTTTTAGAAGTCTCTGTTGGGAGTGACTGTTTCACCCTTGTAATTTTCTTTAAACTAATTTTATTTTCAAAAAAGTCAGTTTAAAATTATGGAAAAAATATGCTTGCTGTTTGTATAGTTTCATACACGTCTTAAAATCAGCACAGGAGGTATTCTCTGCTTTGGAAAGAAGAGGTTGTTTGGGTTTTTTAATGTGAATCCCAACCTGATTATATTTAGACTGCAAGTGTAGATATGGTTCCCACTTGGCAATGAGCAGTGTAAGGTTTGCTGGTTTGTTTGTAACGGCGCATATGCGGGGTATGCACACTGTTTGCTAACACCTTTCCTGACAGCTGCGATAAGCCGCCGAGCCTGGCGGGAGAGTTCACCTAGCACAGCGGGAGAGCATGAAAGGTCGTTTTATGAAATGCAAACTGAGAAGCTATAACATAAATAAAACTCCTTTCAAAGAAGTACTCTTTCCTGCCTACATCTATACAACTTTATACTTTTAGGCTGTAGTCCACACTTTATGCAAATAATGATCACTCAGTTTCTATCTGAACGTTAACAGTGGAGAGAGACTTGAATCCTGGTCTCCCCAAGATCCATTCTGCCCAATAATTAGGTCACCTCTAGGTCATGTTTTATATTTGTTAATTGAAAAGTGAATTGTGGCTTAGGAGGTCTGATAAAAGCTGTGGGATTTTCATTATTGAATATTTCATAGTTTTCTGCTGTGGCACATCCGCTATCTCTCCTTTTGACTGGTGTTGGGAAGTACCTGTTGCATTTAGGAAGTAGCGAAAACCAACTACAGTGATTCTAAACAGCAAAAAAAAGAGTAAATGTTTCAAGAAAAGTACATGGGATGCTGTCATTTTTGGATTCTGAATGAGAAAAGCAGCATTTCAGATCTCCACTATTGAGGAAAGCATCAGTGTGACTTCAGACATTCACATGGTAAAAACAGTGGTAAAGTGGTAAACCCTTAAAGTTTCTACGATGTTGGCAATTGTTACTGATTCTAAAAAGTAAACAGTTTATTGCAGATCCATACAAGAATAACTAAGGAATTACATCTTTTTGAATTCAGCTATCTCAGTGTTTCACTTTCTTCCCCTGGTCTGTAAAATAAAATTCTTTTTTCTTGGTAGGAATTGCACTGAAAGATCTGGTAGGAAAACTGGAACCTTTGTTAACTCTGGTGAAGATCTTTGAAAATCAGAGTTGTTGTCCTTTCCTCTCATCTCTCCAATATTTTCTGTTCCCTTCTAATCATGAGTCTCAGACTGCACAGCTATTCAGTAAATAGTAATCTCTTTTTTGTTCCTGTTATCTACCATGTTTTCCTGGCTTCTAAAGGACCACAATAACTCCAAGCACCCTTTGTCTCTCACCTCTGCTTCTGTTACTTTTGTGATTCCATCACTTCTTGTGTAACTTGAGTCTTTTCATTCTTGTGCACTTCTTGTCTGTAATCCAGGATGATTTCGGACTAGTTATGTATGGGTTCCTAGTACTTCCACATCATCCCTTCTCCCATTCTTCTACAATCTCATCTCCTGGATGGTTTTGCCAGACTCAGAGTTTTTAATTGCCACTCTATCCTTAAATCCAGCTTTAGCTGCTGATTAGTCCTTTTTTTTTTTTTTTTTTTTTTTTTTTTTTTCCAGCCACATTCATGCTCTTTCCCATGCTGCCCCATAAAAATCTGCAAGTTCACTGTGGCTGTTGCTGAAGTTCATGTCCATGTGGTGCATACAGCAAGTTCAGCACTGGCTGATCCATGCATAGACTGAAACTTGCATTTACAGTAACTAGGAATGCTTCATTTTTCCTTGCCTTCTGCTCTTTCCTGCTGTGTGTTTGCCTGATCTTTTTATGCCACGCATGCACGGTGTCAAATCTAATGGGGCCTTAATTTAGGCATCTGCATGTTACTGTAATTAATTAATAACTCCATCCTTTGTTAATTTTGACAACTGCTAAGAGGCTGAAGGGCAATTGTACTGCTAACCATCTGTATGGATGTGAAAATACAAGACTGAAGATTGTCCATGGAAGGCAGGTTCTGCAGGCTGATGCATTAGCCCATAGTGAACTGGTCTGCAGTATTCAGACATTCATTTTCCCCTAACAGACGTAGCCTCTATTTTAGGGACAACAAAATAGTACTTTTATTGTGATAAGAAGTACCAGTAACCTTCAAAAGCATGTTTGTATTAACCAACTAGAGGATATTGGCACAACACAACTCAGTGTTCAAGAAGGTAAAGTGGGAGACCTCTTTCTGTACTGAATAAGGAAGAGAGGTGAACATGTCCTTACTCTATATATTTGTATTTATGAGCTTTCTGAGTTCCTTTAGAGTCACCCACATGGTGAGTTTCCTTACTAAAACAATACAGAACAATGGAAATTTCCTCCTTCACTCTAAATAAGCGTTGAGTTAGATTAATCCGTTTTGATTTTATTTGTACCTTAACAGTATATTTCCTGTTTGCTACACCACATAAAATAAAATGTGTTTCATCTTACATTTGTTTATGTGCTTAGTTATCCATCAGTGGTTTTCGAGCTCTTCAAATAACTCAGGAAAAGTTTTCTATTTTTTCTATTTTTCCTATTTTTTCTATTTTTTCATAATAATCTGGTTCCAGTGGCTTGATTGGGTAGACCAGAAATTAATTCATTCTTCTTCTTCAGAGAAATACTTAGATACAGACACTGGTTGGTGTGGTATACAAAGATTGTCATGCTTACAATGTTACTTCACTGTCTCTTTGTACATTACTCTCTGTCTGTTCTGCATCTTTTAATGTATTTTACTAGTCTTGTCCTTGCCTGGTAGCCTCCAGGGGGACAGAGATTGCTAATTTGTTCAGTATTTGCACAGTAACAGCACAATAGTTTTCTATTCTATGATGCTGGCATTCTGATAATAAGATAACAACAGAATTGCATGGAATCTTAGTTACAAAATATAAAACTAATTTTGTTGTTTTATGTGAATAACTTATACCGGAAATCATATGAGAAGTTAAATTTAAAATTTAGAATTTCAGAGTTTAGAGATTTACATGCAAGACCAAAAATTGAAACGTTTCTTTCACCACAAAAAGGCAGAAAGTTCTCCTTTTTGGCATGTGAGATAAAACGCCTACAGAACCGGACATGCATCTCAAAATGGATGAGGAAGGTTCTGCAGAGCTTAAAATTTAAATTATAACTTTTAAGATGCTTTATTTGCATACTTACACTTTAATTTCATAATAGTTTGATTTGAAAGTGAACAAAAGCTTCAAATTCATTTAGCAGCTAAAATAAGAGTGTGTAAAAATACAACAAACTTTTTTTTTTTTCTAAAAGAAAGACTTATTTCAGAATAGTGTAAATAACTCAGTCATAGTGAAAAATAAGCCACATTCTGTCAGAGATGAGGATTATCAGATAGATGATGAAATGATCTTCACATTTCCTTGTTTGGTAAGAATAATTTAATTGTGCTTGCCTTGGCTTGAATAAGTTAAAGGGATCGTTCCTTTGGCACATTTATCAATCTTTTTATTCTTTCACTTCCATAAATGCATACAGGAACTCTCTATAAAAGGCAACTGAGTGAGCTTACAGTGATAAATTTTCTTGTTAGGAGAAATTACATTCACTAACT
>NC_089144.1:25360698-25435698 GCF_009819655.1 Sylvia atricapilla | reverse complement strand
AAGTAAAAAGACATGTGCAGAGAACTTAGCACTAAAGTAATCATTTTAAAATGTAAGAATGAAGTATCTGGTTTTTTTTTATATATATATATATACAATTAGTTTTCTCTGGTTATTGATATGGACTTTTTTCATTAAATTGAAATCGCATTGTTGATTTGATGGAAATATGGTGACCCCGTCTCAATTTCCTTCTGAATGGTCCAGAGCTACAACACCAAGTTGAGAGTGAATGGTGATGCTGACTCTTGTACACACACTGAGCATTCTCTAGCCTGATGCACAGTACTTTCAATTTTTTTTTACCCCACAAAGAATAAATCCAAAATTTGGCCATACCCAATTCATTTTTTTAATCCTTTGCATGTAGATGTAAACGTCCAAATAAAACTCACTATGAGGGCAGTAAAAGTTTTTGGACAATAACTCAGTACAGTGGGCACTAATTGGCGCATTTGTGGTAGTTTAATTTAGTGTTGGTGACAGTAGCAGGGACTAGCAGCTAGCACGTCACTCGGAATGTGTGGGAGTTTGGAAAGATGGTCCTTCCCTGAATCTTGAGGCTGGGACTTGTTCTGCTGCATTACCCAGCCCTGACAACATCAGGAGGCATCTTGGTGGCTTGCCTGGGTTTCTGGGAATCTTACTGTAGCAAAGCCTCATCAGTAAGTCAGTTGTTCCTAAAGATGGTGGGGATAGGGAAGACAAGGGGCTAAGGAACAGTGAAGTACAGGAACATAGAAATCAAGGAGCTAATTGAGCGGGAAGAAAATAAGCTGAAAAAATGAGGACAGCCTGATTGTTACTGGAGTGGTATATACAGTTCTCAATTTAAAATGTGTTGAAGTTTTTGTGCATTATAGCTAGGCTTTAAATATATCATATTCTTACCCACATTAACTTCATGAACATAGAATTAATTGTTTGAGAATTTAAAACGTAAATTAGATCTTGATTTCTGGTTTCAAAATTAATTTCAAATTAATTATTTTCATAATCCTGTCAAGCATTTTAGTCCTGTGTAATTTTGTGCTAGTAGCAGCCCATTTTCCTGCTACTTTTTTTATTTTTGCAACTTACTGAAGCATAGTGTCTGTACTACAGCTGCCGACATCAAAAAAACCCATGTGTATTCTGACTGTGATTCACTTTCCCTCACCAACCATGAGGTTTTGTTTTCCTAGCCATGGCTAACTCAACATATACTGTGGAAGAAATTTCCACATCTAAAGGCTATCTTGCAAAATGGATGACGTTTCATTATTCTCAGTGGAAGTCATAATTTAGGTAATACTTTCCTCCTTCTATGGAAGCCATGTTGGGAGACAGGAACTCTCCTGTTAGGGCTCAGATCACAGACTGCTCTTAAAAGTCATCAGCTGGCTCCCCATGCATGATATAGGGGCCATTTTCAGAGCACCTTTCCCTGGTTTAGATTATAATCTCTGTAATACAAGGAAAATTATTTATATGCTTTTTGTTGATTAGAAGAATTTGAAAGATGAAGGAAAAGACGAGGAATATAGGAGAGAAAACATGCAATTTTCCACATGTGCATGAGTACAGAGTTAAAGGACAGAGGAGGAACTGTGATGGAAGGCTTGAGGAAGAAGCTATAGAGTTCCAAGGATGTACACTTGAAAGCAAAAAGAGCTTCACAGTCGAGGAAAAAAAAATTGAGTAAAAAATCATCTTTTGTTGCAAAAATATCTGAGTGACCAATATGCTTTTTTTGCTGCTTCAGAGCAATCCTAATTACGTGCCTGCTGTTTGATGCTGTGGCTGCTGTAAAACATTACTGCAGATAAGCAAAGATGTTTGGGTACCCTCTTGCGTTCCATTTGTTACCATACTTATAATCTTGCTTGAGTAAAATCATAACTTTATTCTTTTTCTATTGACACTTCTTACTTAAGGATAATTAAAAAAAAAAAAAAAAAAGTGCAATTTGTATAATCCTGTGTTTCTATGATGCATTCTTAACTTAATGTAATTTTTACTTGTGTAGGCACATAGAACAGTTTATAAACTGTTTATAAACAGTGGGTCAAAAGTCAGTCCTGTGTGCTATCTGGGAAAAGACCAGAATGAATAAAACAGTCCTGTTAGCTATATTGATAGTAATGTTCAGAAGTAAGAATCCAAGGGAAAAATATGGAATACTTAAAATCCATGCCAGAACATGCGAGCATCTTTGGAGCATGAGTATTGTGTACCAGGCTACACTAACCGTGTTCTGGTGGTGTTTGTGATGCACAGACTCATCTACCTGTCCTGATACTAGTTGTCTCAGGTGCTAAAGTATCCCAGAATGTAAATTAGCACCTATCTGCATACAACAAAGTGGCTAGCACACTACAGTTTTGCTACTGTGTGGATTTGTCCTGCTAAAATCTTCTCTTAAACACCTTATCCTGTTATTTTTGATCTGCTTTTCATAACTTTTAAAGAGAGGCCAAAAATCTGTCTTCAGGCCATTTATGTGAATAGATAATGCAAAATATTCTTTAATTTATTGTTTTTACTTCATGGGATTACAATTGATACATGAGAAACTTTTCCCTGCAAAACTTAATTATACTTTCATTCAGTGGCCCTTACCCTTCATGAACTTGGTTTCCAAACTATTGGAAGGACAAACTAAGGTTTGTCTGTGCACTCGTAGTTGTTGAACATCTAGTACAAGATACTGTGATTTCTGATTGGAGTTTTTTCTCCTCTTTAATGGTTTCCTTAATAAAATAACAAGATAACAAAAAACAAAAAAATCTGTTAGCAAGGCCTGTACTCTCTAATTGTTTCTGTATAATGCAATGAGCAAATATCTTACTCTATTTCTTGCATTTTATGATTAGCTGTGCTAAGTGTCCTAAGGGCTCTTCTTTATCCTTCCTGATCTTGAAGGCTCTATTACCTGAGGCTTAGTAGACAAACTTCAGTTTGAAGGAGAAGAGGGTTTTTGGCAATATAAGAGAAGAATGGCCCAAAATATCAAATATTTTTTACACATAGACCAATGATCAGAAAAGTGCTGTAAGGGCTAACTGTAACTTCCAACAGTCCCTGTGATGCGAATGAGATGTGAAAGATTCCTCAAGGCAGAAAGGGCCTTTTTTTATTTCTCCTTTCCCAAGGATGGCCACTAATTGCTTCATCTCCCCCTCCTACAGGTTGGAAATAATTGCATAATGATCACAAAATCCATTTTTGTCCATATCTTTGTTGTTTTTCTCAATCAGTGCCTCTCTTGCTTCTTAAGCTGGGCTCCAAAATTTTCTCAGAACCTCAGACAGTACCTTCTTTCTCCTTGTTTTGTTTTTTTTTTTCAAAATGTGCAGAGTGCTTCAAGGATACAATTTCAGTCTGTACTCCCTGTACTATGCCAGGATATTGTGCCTCTTTGTCAGTCAGTCAGTGACTTCCTAGCTGGAAGCCACAGCCTTTGGTGCACTGCAAGTGCAAACCAGGGTTAAGTGCCTGGAGCTAGCCAAGCTCTTCAGAAATGTTCCTTAAAGCAAAAAAAACAGTTTTAAAAGATGAAAACTGCTCTGAGAGGCCAAGTGTTAAATCTAAAATGCCCAGCAAGTCCAGGGAAATCCTCAGTTCCTTCTCAGAGGAACCTGAGAATGGTAACCTGACTTACTGCGATTCCAGACTTTCAGTTGGTTGGAATTGTAATTTACCAGCAGTGTTATCCAGTATTGGTACATGCAAAAAGAGCATGAAGAAACAACTCCTAACTCTGTATTTAAAATTCTTCTATGCATTTTGATTGTTAAAATCCAGTGAGAAATCTGTGGCCAAATGACTCAAAATTAACTCCCACAGAAAACCATTGGTAGAACCTGAAAAATAAGATGCAGAAAAGTCAGATAAAATGTAAAAAATCAAAGTAGAAAACTTCATTTAGTTTTACAGTCAAGGGTGCTTTTCTTAAAAGATGTGCAAAGCAGAGCTCCTCTTAAATGCATTTTTTTTTCCTAAATAGTAAGGGATAGGTGATAGAACTTGGCTAAACATGTGGGAATTATGGGTTATATTATTTCATTTTTGCTACTTTATATTTAGGCATTTAGCTTACTGTTTTAGCAGTTTGGACTTGAAAGGTAATTTGTTAGGAATTTTAAGTATTTTATGCATGCTAAACACTCTTCTTAAAGTTGGGAGTATTACTTTGATCAAAAACTCTGCACTCTGCTTCAAGACTCAGATGGCATACTTAGAAGCCAACTGAAGATCTGGGCATATCCCTGTTCAGAGTTATTAATATTTATCATTAATCTGATAGTAAGTTATTAAAAACCTAAGTATCCTATTAAAATTGAACCATCCTGTAAGTCTGTAATTTTTTTTCTTGTTTTTTTTGCTTTGGTTGTGACATATTTTAAGAATGTAGGAATACTTTGGAAAGAAAAACAGAGAGAGTGTTCCATGTGTTTTGTTCATTGCAGTTTTGGACAGAGGCAGCCATGGTTACTATCTTGAAATCTGATGAAAATAGATATTGGGTTTGTTTTTTTCTGCAAAAAATCTCTTGATATGTTTGATGATACTTAAAATAACTTGATATGCTTCAACTGTTGTTCTGTTATGAAAAGCAGAAGAAAGAAAACTTTTACCAGAAAACAAAAGAATTAATGCAGAATTAACTCAGAAGTTTTTAAATATAAATAGTCTTTTAATTTCATTCTACTTTCTTCTAACAATTACTTAACTTCTGTATGTGACAGGGCAGACTCAAATAATTTTCCAGACTGTTTGCTGAGTAACTCTGTGATCCCAACTCTGTCTATTTATTCAGTTTGGTCTTGTCTCCACCTCCCGTAAACATGAGATCCATGATATTACACTCCACTTCATATTTCTTTATTACTTACAGTAATATATTTCCTTTTCTTGTTTCTTTTCCCCTTTTCTGTATCATGGAGTAAGGGTTCTTATCTAAAAAATGAAGCCTTGATTTACTCCATAAACATCTGTGTTTGGCATATTCATTGGAAAATTGATCTAGCTGTGATTTTTCTCCCACATGATGTAGCTTCAAGCTCACTCTATTAAGCTACTTTATTTCAGATAACTACTTTGACATGGCGATCTTGCCTGATCTTGCCAATGAAGCTGTTCAGTTGTAACTGATGTGGCATTTCTGTTTGTAGGTCTGATGGAAGCTTAGTGCCCTCAAGTGATGCAGTTCGTATTGATCTTCATGGTTTTCTTATTGACCCAGTACCCACAAACAGAAAGATTTCTGTATTCACTTCTTCTGTATTTCTCATCTCTTTTCTGAATTGAAGTTAAAGGTCTCCCTGACTGTCCTGGATAGTCTAGGTGTGTCTAGGTGTGTCTCCACACATTTCCACATTTCTCTCTTTAATTTTTTTCCCCCTGTTGCCAAAGATCTATAATATGTGTTAGAGCACCCCCTGCCTACTGATTCTTCTTTGACCACTGTGTGTTTCAATATCTCATGGCAGAATAAATTGAAATGTGAGTTCTTGTGTTGAATGAACAGATTACAAGAGCTGGTGCTGTTAGCTCTTACTTGCCATCTGAGACAAATTTCACCTCGGTGAGTACTTCTTTCCTGTATTAAGCAGTAAAGTAAAAGCTGACCACTGTGATCACTGTTTTGAGTTTCAACTGGACAGAGTAAGGAAAAGCTCCTTGCAGCAATCTTAGGTAGTAGGTAGCAGCCAACCAGCCCTGCTGTGAAAGAAAAAGGAGCATGCTGACACACATCTCCCTTCCAGATTACTGCTCCAATATCCATCTGCATTCTGCTAATTTCTTAATACCATAGGCGAAATATGATTACAAAAGGAAATTTGCAGAGCAGTAGAGATTTTTCAGATGTATTGTGTTGCCATTACTCCCTAGTTTAACTCTCATTTTTTCCACAGACCCTCGTTCATTTGTAAATTCAATTCCTCACTTCTTTTGAAAAATTAATATTCAGGACTAAGTCATGTATTACTTCCTATTGATACAATATATGAGCTGTTGAAAGATGAGGTTGTATAAAACATTGTTTTCTGTGGGAAAATTGGTTTTTGCTAGTAAGTATCATGATAGATTTTCCACTAGAATTTCCACTTACTAGTCACTGGTCCTGACACAGGAAAGATGAGGAGACACAAGTCTCTATTACTGAGATTTCAGATCCAGCTATCATAATATTTATTCTTTTTTTTTTTACATTTTAAAACCTAACTGGAAACGTTTCTTCAGAAAAGTGGGCAGTATTTAGCAATCAATAACAATGAATTGAGAGTGGGATTGTTGCAGCATAAACCAAGCAGTCAGACATAAGAGGGAATGTGATTTTCATAAATAAAAAGATGTGTTCTGGCTATAAAATTGGAAACCAGGAACTTGTGGCTGTTACATTACCTAGCTGAACAGCCGTGAAGTTTAACATGTTATAATATAAGTAAGTAAACTTGAATTTAGGATGCAGTTAGGAGGTTGAAGAGACTTGAAGGTCATGCCTTATTACAATAGTCACACATTTTTTTAGTAGCAGTAGCACTACTTATTAGCCAGGTTTCTCACATAGATTTGTGCTTACACAGAATTTTAAAGCTTGAAATACTCCACTGCAGTTTTGTTTGTTATTCCACCTACTATCACAGAGGCCTGAGTTGTGCATTGTGCGTCAAAACATATTCCGTTCTTTCAGAGTTCTTGGGGAGGAAATACAATGTAATTCATTATGCCCTGAAGATAAACAGTACCTCTTGACCTTTTCAAGAAAAGTTGCAATATTTTCTTATTCCAGAATGTAATATTGTACTGAGCCGATATCAATGTGATAAGATAAATGTTTCCTTTTCTAATGTAAACCAGAGTGCACTACATTTATATAAAAATCTTGGGGGATACCCAAAGCCTCCAGATAAAAAGGGGCAGCTTGGCTATTGTCGGTCTGCATTTTTGAATTCTCAGTCTCAAAGCACAAAGGGCAAACTGCAGACAGTCTTGAAGATGATGGCCATTTTTCAGAATGAACAGATTTTTGTGTTGCCCTGTTCAGGATTCTCCTGAAGAATTTTAAAAAGTATAGAATTTGTTTCCAGTAATAAAGAAACCTAACAAAAGCCCACAAAAATAAAAATTACCTGTTTCTCTTCTCAGTACCAGGATCTTTTGAGGTGTCCCAGTAGAAGCCTGTGAGTCAGTGCTACACTATGTATAGTTAACTTGCTTTTTACAATACTCAGTGTTTCAGGAAATGCAAGACTGATGAGGAGTATTGTTCTGTCTCATTTCTTTTTCTGCATTCTCTTCTGTTGTTCAGAGCAGAGTTTTCTTTAGTCTCTATTCGTTATTTCTCCATTACATTGCACGTGGCATATTTCTGATTGCTGAGGCCAGTTATGTGCAAATGTGGGCACCACTGTGGAGAGGGCTGTGAACATGGCACTTTCAGCTTCCCTTCTGCCTGTAAGACAATGCCCATATCCAGAGGCAAAAGCATATTTGGCTTCATGGACTTGGCCCAAGTGTTAATACAGAGTCCTAGTCTCTTCTTTCCTGACAAATCTGTCTTCCAATGGCCTCATTATTGTTATATATTAAATGTGTGTATGCAGGCCTGCTTATTATGTGGCATGTAAAAACCCTCTGTTATTCATGTGTATTCTGTTCACAGAAAAGAGTGGCTTCAAGTGCAGCTTCTATTACGTATAAAATGACACAGTATATTTTAAAATCAGTTGATTGTTATTGCTTCTGCTCTTACTGCGTTTGGAACTTCATAGATATTCAGAACACTTATTACTGTAAGCAAAACAATACTGTTGCACTACAAAGCAGTAACATCTTTGAACCCCTTCAGGCTGAAAGTAAGACTATTCTAAACATACTAATCACAGCATATAAATTAGATTCAGCAGGGATTAAAATACAGGAGAAAAGAGCAGTTAAGAACAGGGGTAAGAAGAAATGAAGTGTCATTAAATTAATATATTTTACATATGTATCATTTAAATAACTTTTTAATTATTATTTTGTTTACTATTTTTCATTTATTTATTAATGTATTTTAAAACAAAAGCAAGACTCTTAAAATGTAAAGACAACATTTGGAAAGATTAAGGTCAGTATTAGGAAATTAAATGAAAAAATTTTGAGAGAAGACTTTTAAGTTCTTGAGTGAAACAGAAACATGACTGAGGATGAGGCTACTATGTTGTGCAAGGTGAAGAAGCCCTTGGAGTCACCCAGGGAAGAAGACTACCATAATAAGAAAAGGAATCTTCTGACAGATCAGAAGAAAAAAAAAGTAGATGAGGTTCTTTAGGGCTTCACATTGACTAGGACTTTGAGAATAAAGGATTTGATTTTGGTTTGAAAACAAATGGTGTGTTCACCAGGGAACCAAACAGAATGTCTGAACTAGGTATTCTCTGCACTGGAAAAGAAGTATTTGTAAACTAATGAAGTTTAGAGGCAAAGAACTTAGATTTTGTATTAGCAGATGTGCAATCATGCATCATACTTAGATACTGTTTTCTCTTTTGTCCCCACATTTAAGACAGTTCCACATATCTGCAGTAAAGACAGTCCAAAATTCCTTCCAGCTTAAAGATAATTTCTAGAACATATATATATATATAAAAGTTTATGCCGTCTGTATTCCATAGTAAAAGAGCACACTAAGGCAGAATTGGTATAAATGACTCAACAGTGCTTACCACTCAGTCTGTTGCTTGTCTCTTTGCTCATTGTTGGAGATAGTTAAATTATCTGTATCAAATCCATTCTGCAGCTGTCAGTACCTGCAAGCATATAAACAGGCAGGTAAGATTTCTAGAAAGCAGATGACTGCATCACAAAGAGGGCTGCTCTAATTGGCATAATCAGTACAAGAAATGAAGAGTAAAAGAGCATGAAAATAGAATTACTTTTGTACCCCTTAAAAGGAGGCAGTAATAGGCTGTATTTCGTCGCTCCTGCAGCTGACTGTGCTGAACTTCTCCTGAACATTGAAAAAAGGCATTTTAATCTCCAAAACCATCCATTTGGCATCTTCCATTAACATTAAATAGAAAGGAAAAAAAAAAAAAAAGCCAAAGAGGGAGAGTGTTGTTGTTCAGAAACATTTATATGTGACTTGAGGATTCTACAGAAATATTAGCCCTTGGTGGAAGGTGCCCCAGTCAAATTACATCTCTGCACACTCCATTCTTGTGTCTTGTGGCAGAATGGAGTTTGTCTGTGCCTTGAATTTCACTGTCGCCTTGAGTTTCTTCTTTATTAGACTGAAGGGTTTTAAATCTGTTTGAAATCTGTATACCTTTGGATATTGCTTGAAATTAGCTACAGTGAGAGTAGACCTGAGAGATTGACAGTTGAACACATATAGTAATCATCAAGGGCATGATTTAATTGCAGCTAATTTGTACTGGTTGAACACCCCTCCATATAAAGATATTTTATATTCAATTATATTTATAATGTTCTGGACAATCAACATATGGTAAAACTTAGAAGTATAAGCATTTAATCTAACACAGATTTGACCTGTCCCTTCTTTCTTTGCTTGTCAAAAGCTTTTATTCCTTACTGTATAGAAAAGAGTTTCAGAAATGCAACTCTGGATAGAGGACCAGATATCTTCCTATGTTTGGTCCCACTAACTGTTGAATTTTGAGGATGCATTAAAGGCTGTCATGTGAGATGTTGAATTACTTCTGTTTCCAAAACCTTTACTTGAGAAATTCAGGAAACTTGCTGAAGCTGTATTACAGTGTGAGTGAATACATATGTTTTGTGACAGGTTAGATACAACACAATCATTCATGACTGTGGGAATGTACAGTGCTAAAACCCCTTCTTTTCTCTTGAGTAGAAACTTTCTTCTCTGTATCTTTCAATTTCAGTTTTTATAAAACTATGTTGTTGAAGCTTTAGATGTCATTGTTTCATCTTCTTGTGACACCTAGGGGAAAAAACCCAAACTGAACCAAAATCAGAATTCTGCTATGCCACAAATAATATGGAGTAATATTTATTTGCAAAATTTTAAAAATAAGTTCTAGAACAGAGATTAAATAAGAAGTTGCAACAAAGGCTTGTGGTTCTCAAGAATGCAGAAATGTTAAGAGAACTTTGTCTTGAAAAAACTTACAACCTAGAAAACAAATGTTCAAAATACTTACATTTGGCAAAATTTCAGAAATCACTTCTTCCAACAAATTTAATGATTGGTAAAGTAAAAATTCCTACAGGCATTGCCCTTCAGGTGTTTTTGAACTTTAACTTTGTTGAAAGATGCCTACTTTGGAATGCTATTAATTCACATGTAAATAATTTTAAATGGAGCTCATGATATATCTTGTCTTGCAAGATGGTGTAAAAGCTTGAGTGAATTCCACGTGTTCAAATTTCAAAGGATGTTGCCTGTTAGGTCAGTTTGGAGTCTACCAATGTTTATTGTAAAAGAGAGACTATCCATACTACTTAAACTGTGTCAGACTAGTCTGAGAAACACTTGCCTTGAAAATTAAGGATGTCAGTTTAAGTAAAATCAATTTTTTTCTTGAGTAGCATAATCATCTCTAGTCACTAAAATATCTACTCTCAATGATATTGTGCTGGCATGATTTTTATACTCTGATTACTATATGAGTCTTTCTTTATACCTTCTAGTTGGGAAGAAATTTAATTTCTCTTCAACGTTACTTCTATTGTTTTTATTTTGGTGCTATTCTCTTTGCACTTGTAAAAATATTCTAAAAATTGTCCTTAATGTACAATTTTAGTCCTTGTAGGCTTTCTGTGATTCACCTTTTCTCTGTGTCTTTTATGGCAATGAAGGAATAATTCAGTTATTCTTCAGAGAGGCACAAAACTCTAGCCACAATCTTTTCAAATTCTAATGCAGAAAAATCTAAAGAAAAGTACTACTGATGATTAAATTGTTTTAAAATACTCTCCTAACACTTCTCATTTTCACAGTATGCTTTTCCTGAAATATCTCATTTTCATAATATCCTTAAAATAAACAAATAAAACTATAAATAATATTAAAAACCTTAAGTGCTTGAAGTTGTATCTTTTTACTCTTTTCACTTGCTTTTGTGCAAATGCCACTGGTGATACACCACAGCCTTTGCAGTGCCCTCTGTCATCTGGTTCCAGAGTCCAGTCACCTTTGTTGAATAACCTGCTTGCTCCTTTGCCAGTAGCAAATAGAGTTCAGTCCCAGCATGGAGTTCTGGGGCACTCTTGGAGTTGATGACAAACCTGAGCTCTAGAAATTACTTTTTTTAGAACCTTTGTCAAATTACATAACTCTGAATACTCGGTCTTAAATTCCTAAACATGAGGATGAGAAATCAACCCAATTAGTATTTACAGAAATTGTTATATGCACAATTTCTGTGGATTTGATTGATGGTAACTCTGGAAACATATGCTTTGGATGGAGGTTTTACCACTGCTTCTTTGATGAAAGAGAAGGAGGTTTTTCATAAAACAGTGACTGTTATCAAAATTTTGACTTTCACCTGTAGAGCTCATCTCAGATACATAAGGTGTCCATATAAAACTAGTATTAAAAACTCATCAGCAGATACACCATGGGAGGTTCAGGATGCAGCAGCTCAGAATGAAAGGAGTGTCTGCTCTTGTTCCTGACAACAATTTGTTTTTCCAACCTGTTCAGATATGAAATTAAGGTTCTTTGACACTCTCACAAACCATCTCAAAATCACAACCTGAGCTGCTTCTGCCAAAGAGGCTCAAAACCCACATGTGGCTCACCTGTTTTGAGCACATAACCATGATCTTCACTAGTAAATTAAACATATGGTTCCTGAATATGTAACTGAGCAGCTGACACAGGGTGAGACACATGTGAGTAATAAGTGTTTTATTCCCCCAAACTGGGATAGCTGCACCAAATTCCATAGTCAAATTGGTCCTTGGAAAAGTCTGACTGCAGAACTGTGCCAGGGCATATCTTGGGAGAGCTTGGGTCAGCACAGGTAAAAAATGCTTGCTGTACTTACAGCTTGCTGTTGTGGAAAATCACATTCTCAGTCACTCTCCAGTTTTCAGTGTAGGTGAAGCCTGAGAGAGTTGGTAAAAGTGGTATTGTCATCATACCTTTTTCAGTAATGCACTCCCTGTATTTTTTGTAACTCTATACATGAAAGTGCTTACAGGGTTCATGTGTTAGTGTTATTAATGAACCTGGGGATTGCTGGAGAAGAGGGTGAGAACCTCTGACATTCATTTAAAATCAAAGATTGTTTCACCTGCTGGCCACAGCTCTTTCTTCAGGTAGCAGCATAAACCTTATGCCATAAGCTGTGCTCCAGAAGGTATTTCAAAGCCATCCCAAAGTCCTCACATAAAATAGTTTCTCTCCTGTTTTTATTCTTCAGTCCACTGTCCTGTGGCACAAGAAGAGCCCTGGGAATTGCAGTAGACGAATAGGCATTATCCAGAAGACTTTTTCATAAAAGACAGGCCTTCTGATGGAAAATACCATAACCCTATGATGTCTGTCATGTATTTTTTCCCAAATCTTGGAGATGAAATTATCTACATTTTATCCTACAAAATAAAAAATCCATCTCTAATAGATGACATAAAATCCTAAAATAGCAGATAAATTAAAATTTACTATATTTTGTAACACTGCACTAGTATTGAGATATCATATTTTGTGTGATGCTTGAAACTCATGATATGAAGAAGTAGTCTAGTAAGTAAGATTTAGTAAGATAGCTTAATTTTCACAGAGAATATGCACTGCATCCTGCCTAGTAAATTAAATGGCAATATAGTTACAGTTTGCTAAGGTTTAAAATGTACCAATAAGGAAAAAGACGGTATTGTAGAAACGAGAAGCTGGAAAATACTTCTAGGACATAAAATCTGAATTCTGTGCAATATGTCAAGAGAAGTGTCTTTAGAAGAGAAAACTAGTGACTGAGCTTAGACCATAGTAAGCAGATGAAATGACAGAGAACTGAAAAAATAAAAGCTGATTATTAAGTTCTGATTTATATAAAGCAAGAGTAATTGAAGCAATATATGAGGTAAAATTTGTATCTAAACTTCATTTCCAATGTATTTTGATCACAATCTAGGTAGCCAGTGCTTTTGTCTTATGTGCATGTTAGTGATAGTGATTATGTAATATATGCTGCGTGGTTCAGAGGAAATCTTTACAGTCTGATGCCAGAAGAGACTTCAGCTGATGTGAAGTATTACATATGTTTGGCACCAACATAACTGGGTGTGTCTGCTTTTACTAATGCATTTAAAGGTGGTAATGCCCCTGAGCATATTTATAATCATAATTCCTTGATTAGCTTGCTTTTTAGGAAAATTACTGTAGATGCCAAGGCAGTATAAGAGGATAATATTTTCCTGGGTGAGTCTGATGAAGTATAATAAAAACATCTACCTTTTAATTCAAATGCCTAACCTGTTGCATTGCTCATGCATATTACTTGGGAATTCCTTGCTATCAGTTCTCCAGCACCTAAATGCCCTGGGAATTGCAAAAAATACCTTTATTCCTCTTCTGCAAAACAATTTTAATAGCTTCAGGTGTTTTCTTTTCCGTCCGTGCAAGTTTCTAATCATAAAGAATATACTTCCTACTAGATGTCCTCACAAGGACTGAAACTGGGATGAGGAGCCCGAGGACATTTGTCTGTCTCTCCATACTTGCATTTTAGCTTAAAATTAAAGCTCTTTGTCATTTCACTCTTTTTATAAACTTCACTCTTAAAAGTCCCTGAAGTGGAGAATGCTTTCTTGGTAGCACTGTCTATAAGGACTGTTAAGGCTGCCCTTCAAAACATACAACATAAAATTCATTTGCCAACTACAGCAAGAACCTGAAGATTGGTATTCTTCAGAGACAGAGGTCTGTGTGTTGGATTGTGCCTGCTAGATCATCACGAAATACACCAAAAGTTAAAAGGATAAGCAGTCCAAGAGAAAAGCTGAAATTGTAATAATTCAAGCAGGTCAGAGTAGACTGCAAGCGCAGATAGTACTTACATGATTTATATAAACATATAAACCATATGTTTTATATAAACATATAAACCAAATTGTGATCATGGAACAGAGACTCTAGAGTCTCACTGTCCATACTTAGTACCAGATTTTAGTGCTCAGAATTATTCCAAGGAGTTTAGATCAGAGCTTTTGATTTCAGCACATTCAGGACTATTGCCCAATGCCACCATTGATACATTTAGTGTCTAGAAATGGGCTACTATTTGCATAATTTGCTTCTTTATCTCATATCAAGACAAGTTTTTACTGGTTTGTTCATTTTTTTAACTGCAGACCAAAGTCCAATTCTGTCTCCAAAATGTGGTTTCTCAAAAGCCTTGAAAAATTGCAAGTAAAATGGCTATTGTTCTATTTCCTGTTTGCGATCATGTTTATTGTTTCTTCCTCTAATCATTCTTTTATTGAATATATTCCTGTTAGTTTAGGTTAACTGAATTTTTAGAAATCATCACAAAAATATCCATAAGAAAAAATAAAAAATATGCCCAGTAGGATTTCAGTTCAGCTGATTTAGCTTTAGCAATATAGACTGATTTTTAATGTGACTGAGTTTACATAGTGACTTTGGATCAAATTAGTTCATTAAAACATGACCAGAAATGGGTCAAGGGTTTTTTTGCCTTTTTTTAATTTGTGGAGATGTCTGACTTAAGTTGATCTAGTGGTGCTTTGTACCCTCATTCCTGCCTTATCTTTCTCTCCTCTTCTTCTCCATTTCAGCCACATCTCTGTTGATTCTAGAAAGAATTGCAATAACAAGCAAGTCTTGTTTTCTGCTACTGTTGTGCCCATACTTGGAGGTGAGGACACAAGAATCCTGATCAGGGGCACTGACTGCAGTTAGGGCACAGAGTATCTATTTCTAAGCCATCTCCTCTTCTGTATACACTATTTCTCTGTTCTGTCCAAAATTTCAAGGATAGTCTCGTAAACACAAAAGTGGTCACGTAAGGTCGGAAATTTCCAAAAGAGCAACTCTGTATTTGCAGCTCTTGCTGATCCTCTGCTGTTAGCTCACCATGGAAACAAACCATGCTGGAGCTTCATGATACTCAGTTTATGAGAACATGGTGTTATTTGAAATGTAGCAAGGTGTTAGACATCACAGTAATCTGAACTTGGCATGCTTTCACAGGAGCCACACAATCAAATAAAACAGGGCTCTGAGACACTTCTAAAGATCTTCCGTGTCCCAGAGCGGAATCAGTACTCTTAAGATGCTTCTTGAGCAGGTTCAGCAATAGTGATTTTGCAGCATATACACAAATTTATTGTACTACTTAACTACTCTACCATAGGAAAGTTTCTTCTTAATTTTAATTAAATCTCCCTGGATTCAGATTAGGGATGTTTTTGCTTGTCCTTCCCATGGAATACAGTTGATTTTTTCTGTGCAAAAACTTGCTGATGACTGTTACTGCTTTAGGGTTGGGGTTCATTCCTGTGTTTATGATTAGACTTCTGGTATCCCATATGGTATATTTTCTCATCAACATCATTATTACCATTCCTGTCTGGTTACTGGTAAAATGGTCCACCTTTTTGAACCATTGTGTCTCAAGCTGGGTACATTTCACTAACTGAGTCTTTAGGAGGTTGAGGAAAGTAGAGAAAATAACTGTTTTTTTATATGAAACTTCTATTTTTTTATCCCAGTTGCTTTTATCATAGTAATATGACAGGATTTTTTTTATGTCTTCAATACATGGTTTTCATGACAGCTGTATGTATTAAACTTATTTTTTTTTAAAATTATGCTCTTATAAGAACTAAAAGTCAATAATTAGAACTACTAAAACTATTTAAAACAGTCTTTAAATTTATAATATCAAATGTGAAACCCAGTCATGACCTTTATCTTCTCCACCAATAATCAACTGGATATTTCAATAATGGCTTTTGTGCCTTTCTTCCATACAGTAAAAGCCTGATATGATCATCTTGATAATATTTCCTTTAATGGTTACAGTCTCACTCATTCCTCTGGATATGGATTTGTAAGAGCAGTGGTAAATCAAATTGTTATCATTCAAATATTTGGAGCCCTTTCAATCAGTGGCTCTTCAATGGATGTGTAATTTCTCACACTTGGATTGGCTGAGAGAGTTTGATTAGTATAATTACTGCAATTTTATTTGATTTTGGTACCATGTAGATCCATTTTCTTTGATGGGTGGTTTTGGTCACTTGCTTGCAAGGAGGGTATCCGAATGAGGAATCTGTGCTTCTGATACTTTGTGTCAGCACTCCTTTACCAATGAGTACAGAATGTTATTTAATTGAAAATAAGTTGTAAAGATAGATATAATTCATTCTGACTTCTAAATGGTTAGGGCTATTTTAAGGTAAAATTGTTTTGGCATTTGTTCTTTGCATGTTATTTTACCTCTCTGTATTACTTAACAGAACTGATCAGTCCTCAGATCTGTCCTCTCAAACTTGAGATTCTATTCTGGGAATCCTGCTGTTGGCCAGAACAAAATGTTTGAGTGCACGCTTCCTTCTGGTTTGTATCTGCCTTGGTTTAGTTTATATCTTGGTGGTGATTTTTCTTAATGATTTGATTAATAATCTGACAGTGATTAATTCACTGTCTTTAATTTAAAAATTTCCTTTCAGATTTCTATCAGTTAAAACTGCTGCCTTCTAACAGCCTTCTAACAGTTACAATGCTTCCTTTGATACTCTGTTTCTTTCCTCTCCCAAAGTTACTCCAAATTTTGATCTTAATACGCATGGGACCACCCTTGATTTAACTTGCATCGGTTCCTTTCTTATTTATAAATCATCAAATCATCTATTATTCTACCTAGGTCAACACTACTTTATTTCTGACTGCTTTAATTGAAAGTAGGTATCACAGCCAATAAGGGAATGTCTACAATAGACAGACTTGAAAGGTCTTTTTTTAACCAACTCTTTTCAAATCCTGTGTATACTTTCTACCATATATGCATAATATTATATAAAATTATAATAATTTAAAAGATTTTTTAAATTTCTGGCTTCACACATGGGATAGCTGTATTGATTATTGTTCTCTGTCTGCACACTTAAATGGCTTTTATATGTCATTTAGCAGATTTTCATTGGAAATAGATCATACCAGTTTTCATGTGGAAATCTGGTACATGCCACTGTTACCACATTCTCTTCATATAGAACTACGACATCAGCTCTCCTGTTCAGCTATTACATGTCCCAATCTTTTAAAATCACACCCCGTGATTTTAAATATAGCAATGTCAGAATATTGATGAGTTTAGATTGCTGGCTTTTTATGTGTACTTTTTAATTTTTTTTTTAATTTCATAAATTCAGTTGGTCACTGTGTAATGTAAGGAGTAGGAGAGAAGCAGAGTAGATTGTTTGCTTCTGTGTGTACAGAAGCAAAGTTAAGTTCAGGCATGTGGGATGAAAGAAAGGAGATTGTCAGGTTTGAGCACAACTTTGGTGTTGTGGGCCCCCATCTCTCCTAACCCTTGACATTTGCATTCTTCAGCTGATTTGAGCTTTGGAGAAAGCATTTGGATTTGCTGTCAGGCACCATGTTATGCATGGTCTGACATGGAGCCCTGATGACCAGTGCAGACTGTGTCTACAGGGAATGCATTCTTGCTAATGCCACCAGGAATTGAAGCATGTAGCTATTACGGGTGTTTTGTTTCTAGCTCTTGGTCAGTCAAATAATAGGCAGGGAAAATTAAAAAAGTTGCCTTTGCAGAAGTATTTAGGATCTATTAAATTGGGTTAAAGGGAGAGAAGCTAAATTGGCTTCATAAAATGAAATGTGTAAACTGCTAATTACTAGTGCCCTGTATTTATTTCACATCCTTCACACAGGAAAAAAAAAAGACACTGAACAACTCCCCCCCCATCCCAAACCAGCAACAACAAAAAACCAACCAAATAAAACAAATAAACAAGCAAACAAAAACAAAATAAAAAACCTCCCAAACACAACAACAACAAATGCCAAAACAATTAGAGTGAAAAAAAATCTGGTAATTAACTATTATTTTTCACAAAACTAGTCTAATTACAAATCAGTCATGGTGAAATGAAAGGTCAATAACTACAGATGCATAATTTCTCTCTGATAGATTGCTGTTTGAAAATAGGTTTATGACAATTATGTGATTAATTTCCTTTTATTAAACAGCATTATAAGACTTCATGTTGCATTTATCACTTTATTACTGTTACTTTTTCTCTTCAACTGAAAATTAATCCTGGATAACATCAGGTTAGAACAGAAGCTCAGGTAGATTGAGGGTCATTTCTTCTAGTGGCATTTGTGTTGCAGGGAAGACCACAAATCTGAATTAAAATCAGAGCCTCAGTTTACTGAAACTGTCAGTATCAGCCTAAGAAAACAAAATACACACATACACCATCACCCCTGCCACTAACCAACCAACCAACCAACCAACCAACCAACCAACCAACCAAGTACAAAGTGCTTTTACTCCAAGGAAATGAGAGCCATATCCAGAGATAGTCTTATGTTTTCTGAACTGAAGCACTTGAGGAATGTAAGTGAAACTGGGAACCAGAATGTCTTTTCCTACTTGCCTTCAACCCTCGATGTGCTCTGCTGTTTTATTTTGAAATTCCCCAGGCACTAAGAGTTGCTGTCCTGAACAAATGGAGAATTTTCCCAGCCTTGGAAAAGCTGGGCAGTCTGGGGATCTAAGAGCCAGACAATCATTTGCACAAATTCCTGAAGTGTAAATGTGGTGAATGTTTTCAAACATATTCAATATTCACTTAATCCTGCCCTGTAGGGTTTGGCTTACTGCTGCATTTGGAGGGCACTACCACTTCTCATCCTCCTGTTTAGCAGCCTGCTGGTAGGAGTACTTGGGATTGTAATACACTGTCGAAGTGTATTGCCTGTTCTTCTGGAGCATAATATAGTTTCAAACATTGTGATCTCTTCCAGGTTTATGTTCTACTACTAGGCAAGGCACCCTAATCTTGATTCAAAAGACAGAAACCCCTTTTGTTGTTGTGGTTTGTTTGTTTGTTTGTTTGTTTGTTTGAGTAGCATAGTCTGATGTTAGGTTAATTGTGTGAAATCCTTCTTCGGGAAAACATCTAGGTTTTTTAATAATATATTCCTTGAGATAGGTTCCAGCAGCCTTAGCTCTCTGGTCTGTCTTTGCCTACTATCTATAGGGAAACACTGCAAAAATTGTTCAGTCTATCTCTTGTAGGTGAAATCAGACAGGTTGTGGCTTGGATTTCTATTACATACAAGTGGGCTTTCTGGTGTGGTACATTTGTCCTAAATTTTCTTTGTGTGGCTTAGAGAAAAAAGAGCGTTGTTCAGTGGGGAAAATGGGAGTTTGCCTTCTTTATCAAGGCTTCTGGACAAACTGCTGCTGGAAAGGATTTGGATCACCTTAAATTCATTACTCTTTGAATACTGCTAACTGCTTTGCTACTCTATAAGCTGCTGTGCTGACTGACTGATATTCATTACAGAACTTTCTGGGCAAACACAGTCAGTGAGAGGAAAAGGTTTAGCAATATCATTTAAGTGCTACTAGGAAGAGTTGAACAATGTTGTCTTTCAGTCACTGTCTTTTGAGGGTTTTGTACAACTATGGGTAATTCTGAGATTCTTGTTGGGAGCAGCCAGAGAATAGGCCCCAAGCAGGTTATAAAGGGTCAGAGGTTCTCCTGAGGTGTTTTTTTATAATAAATGTAGCTATGTAATCATTTGGTTAACTTGTTATTCAACCAGTGCAGAGCCGTCTTTGGCCTTAAATCCAGCTTAGCATGTTGATATGTTTCGGCTGCATAGTGCTACCAGCGAGATGACTCTCGTTTGACATATTCAGCCATTTGGAAACTTTTATGTTCAGAAACTTATTTTGTGTTCAGCATGAATGTTAGGGTATGCAGTCATTTGAAAAAATAAAATAGGGATTCAGAATTAGAAAAAAGGATCTGGTTGACTACTGGCAAGTGTTTTGGTTTTGGTTATCTGCAGAGTATACACCTCTTGTCAGTATAAATAGGGAGTGCCTGTATAAACATTCTTGTTTCGCCTGTTCCACATAATAGTTTCTTGTATCATATTTCTTTTGACCTCGCTATCTGAAACCAATTACAGGAGATCCATTTGGGCTGCATCTATTTTCATAAGAAGCCCAGGCAGCAGTGTTTTTCTCAGAGATGAATATCAACATCAAATATCCTTCTGAGTGCTTTGTTATTTATGTTTCAGAGAGATTTTGTAGCCTTCAGCTCTCAAGAATGTGTCACGCTGTGCTGTTTATACATTGACGATATTAATGGGCATAGATGTCATTTTTCATTTTAACATCTCAAATGCAACAGGCTGATAGGTTAAACATTCCTAGTTTTAAAGGAGGGATATGAGTGACATCTGTTTCCTAAAAATACACATATATTTAATTTCTAAAAACCAAAGTAGTAAGTTTACCCTCTTTAGGTGACAGCTTTCAGTTGATTAAAATGGTAAAACTTTAAAAATAATTTTGAATCATGCTTACATCAAATAGAAGGGTTTGGAGTACAAAATTAAAGGAAGTTCTGTCTCCTAGTAATACTGCCAACAAATGGGAAAATCTACCACAATTTATCAACTTTAATAGTGTGAGTTATATGCAATTATTTTCATTTCTGTTCTGCTTATGTTTTAGCTATGCCAAAGCTTCATAGTAAATATTAAGAAGTAGTGTTCCCAATAAATATTTTACTAGAAGACACAGTGAGTTCTGGAAACCATATGCCCAAATTTTCCTTCCTATATAGCCATTACTTAAAGCATATAATGATTTTCATTTATGTAATTAAAGTAATTTCTAATCCTCAGTTCTTTTTATTGCTTTTGTTGACATTGAATTTTTTTTATAGTTTTACTAATTTAGATAATTAAGGAAAGGTTCCTACTAAATTTGAAACAAATGTTATTGGAAACTATATACTATTTTGACTGCCCTAGAATCTGTTCCTTCTGCGCTTAACTTGAGGTGGGACTCAACATAAATTTGATCTGCCAGATTTATAAGTGTCTGTTATTTTGTCTTCATTACTTTGTTTTTGGATCATGAGTTCTTGTCAGAGAAATTTATAAATGATACATGGAATGGATGTTTAGATGTAAGCGTAGATGTTAAAACTGAATTTTGTAAGTTGTCAGTTTGTTTTGCAAAGATTTAATAGCAGCAAATGAATTTTTAGAACGAATGTTTTATAATGTCATGTTCTTCGCTTATGAATAATGTCAGTAATAATGCTTTGAAATTAACAGTGTTTCTGGGAGGTTGTTTACCGTGTAGCAAAATGTAAAGTTAAGCAGCACACTGGGAGAAAAAAAAATACCATATGATGACTGCTCTAAGAACAAAGGCTGACAGTGATTTCTCCTTATGAGTTTTAAATCATCTCTGATCTCTTGAAATTGTTTTCTGTTCTTCTTCTATCTCCTGTGTTTACAATAATCTAAACTGCCACAATAAGATCACTGAAGTATTCAGGTAGTCATCATTTATAAGACATTCTGTATTAAAAGATAAGCCTTTACTCCTTTAGAGATATCCCAAGCAGCACATATGAATCAAAATAGTTTAAGTAGTAGAGCCTTTTATGCAAGCATATCCTGTTGTGCTGCCTTGCTTTTTCATGAAGTGTGACTCTTTTTGAAGTTAGCTGTAGGAAGTCATACTTTCTTAGGCTCATTCCACGGGAGTGTGCTAGCCACAATTTGAAATCATACTGTCTAGATTAAATCTAAGCTACAGCAGCCTATAATTCTCTAATTTTCAAGTACTGTAAATGTACAGCTTTACCAGATGCTTACTTGCTTGTTTTATTGTATTGATGTGAGGACTTGCTTTTGAGGAAGATTAGGATTTCTTCAACTGCCAAAAAGAAAAGATTATAGTCTTCATGTTTTGGGGTTTTTTTTTCCATTTTCTCTTATTCCAGATCTCTTCTCTCATTCTCCTGGCAGTATCACACCAAGTGGTGAGGTTAGTTTTCCTCTACAGTCTCTCATGAATTCAGGAGTGCTGTTATTCTCTTGCTTCTATTCAAGTTTCCCTTTTGGAGAGCACTAGATAATAAGGAATATAAGTTTGACACAGATTTTCTGTTCATGCTTTTAATTTTTTTTTTTGCTTAAACCACTGCAAGAAGTTGGGACCAAATCCTGAAATCAACAGATGCATTTAACTCTCATCTCAGGCAGAGGACTGTCCTTTAGGATATGCTCAAGAACTGTGAGAGCAGTAGAGATCATGCACCCAGTGGTTCCTTGGTAACAAAATATTTCAAGTGCACTTTTAAATATGTTAACTTTCGTTTATTTTTGGCAGAGAGAAGATAGTTCTGCATGTCTCATTGCTTAGGTTCAGAGGAATGTATACTCTTTGTAAAGCTGACCTGTAATTACTTGAGAATTTGATGAAACAATACAGGGATTGTTGTGGGAATGTCTCCAAATGTTAAAAGTCTGCTCTGCAAACTTTGTACCAGGGCCTTCTATGGGGAGACGAATCAATGTTGTTAGGAGATGGTACTAGTGCATTCACTTTGTTTACTTTGGTTTTCTGTGTCTGCCTGCCTTCTCAGAAAACTTGCTTGGAGCCAGACTGTAGCAGCCCTCTCCCTGTCTTTTCATAATTGATCAGGGGATGACTGCCTTCCCTGAGGGTTAAGACGTGGCAACTTTTTCTGTTTGCTCAGCATCTCAATGCAGTAGTTCAAACATTGTTCACACCAGCTGGCAGTGTAATGCCATATGCACATCTTGTCAAAGCAACTGTTGTCATGGATACTAGAAACTATCTTAAAAAGCAGCTCATTTGAGTCTAATCAAAATTGTACCTTTCTTTATCAGTTGAGAATCTTTATTATTTTAGGGAACATTGATCAAATGGCATTTATTGCAGTACATTTCATCTACAGTAGGTTTTAATAACAGAAATAATAGTGTGATGTATTGTAAAGCTCAAACTGCTATTTATTGAGCTGATTTTTCTAAGGGGGAAAAATGAGTTCTCCAGGTAGTTTCAGTGGAAATATTTTGAATCAGGTTTTTGGGTTTATTTTTGTTGGGGTTTTTTTTTTTTTTTTTTATTTCTAAATAAGTACCACTTTACAACATTTGACATTTAAAAATAATTTTATGGAGAAAAATAATATAGATTAGCATTCTTCATGTAAGTGGAATGTTTGTTTACATTTCATATGTTTAACTGTATTTGTCTGAGTTGGAATGAAAATGTAAAATAAATGAAAACATCTTCTATTTTGATTGGGGTACTGTCATCCCTGAGCCTGATCTGGTTGGTTGAGTAATAATTTCTTTGTTCTCTGATTTTCCTAAGAATGCAAATTAAAACCACTCATTTTTATTTGGCATTAAAACTGCACTCTTTTTTTGTCAAAGGAGAGGTTTCTCCTTGAATTGTAAGTACAAAAAGTGTTTTTAATCTTCAATGAATATCCTTATTAATTCACTTTCAAGATAATCTGATGTTGATTTGTCAAATTTAATTACAGCTTCTGGTAACACTTGAAGTCTACTTGCTTTTACTTCAAATTGTAATACGAAAATGCAAATTGAATGATAATTTGCAAGGGAGTGGGCATTTTAGTTGAACACTCAAAGACAAGTTCCTTGTGGAAATGAGGCTATTGATGCAGTTTATGATTTTTCCTCTTCAAGCACTTCAAACAAATTAACTTTATTTCCTGCAGGATTTCATGTACATCCATAAATTCTAGTGAAGTCCTATATATGTACTTGCAGAATTTTTTTTAATGTTTCAAGTAAAAAAAAAAAAAAAAAACTAAAAAAAAAAAACAACAAAAAAACAACAAACCGGAAGTCTGAAATCTAGCAAATACAAATCAAATAGGAGGGGATTTTGTTTGTTCAATTGGACTTGCACCTAATGTTAGCAATGAGTAACTGATTTCTTTCTAGGAATTGGTCGAATTTATTTACTTTTTTTTTCTTTTTTTTTTCTTTTTTTCTTTTTTTTTTTTTTTACTTTTAGGCACTTCAGGCAGCGAGACAGCTGCTTTTACAGCAACAGACAAGTGGACTGAAATCTCCTAAGGGCAGTGAGAAACAGAGACCGCTGCAGGTTAGTAAAGTCTCCTTGCTTTTGGGACATTGGGACATTAATCTCAAGGAAGAGTGCCGTGCTCGCTCTACACGTGAGGGATGCGTGTCAATGCCTGTCCTCTAATGCCGTGTATGTGCATATTCACATGCTGCAGGTTACAGGCTTCTTGCTGCTGACTTCACAGAAAAAAATTCACTATAGGATACAAAAGCCTTTTGTGGCTGTACGTGCTTGA
This sequence comes from Sylvia atricapilla, assembly GCF_009819655.1. Classification (NCBI taxonomy): domain Eukaryota; kingdom Metazoa; phylum Chordata; class Aves; order Passeriformes; family Sylviidae; genus Sylvia; species Sylvia atricapilla. Next base: position 25,411,296 of record NC_089144.1, on the reverse strand, counting down.
AAGGTCTAAGACTGAGTTCAGTAACTGTGGTACATTAATTCTTTATAGACATGTTACAAAATTGGTATGTGACTTTTATACGTACATGGTTTAAATTGTAAAAACATGTTAAGACTAGGAGCAAAACAGTATCCATGAAAAAAAAAAAAAGAAAGAAAAGCTAAACACCTCACAGGTACTATATCTAAGTGACAAAGAAGTACTCAGAAACTTACCAACACAAGTGCAGGAGATTATGAAAGTTGCTTCTGCCATTTTAGGAAAAAAACATATGTCGTGTAATTTCACATTAGGATGTTGTTGGGTTTAGATTGTGAATGGGTAAACAGAAGTTCTGCTATTGAATAGTTATGTTAAATGCATTAGTAAAAACATAAGGAGAGTTTTATCCTTGGAAAAATTTATCAGTGTGGTATTTTTATGAGGTATTAATTAATTTATTCCTAATGCAGAGTTCCATATCAAATTACGTTCTGCTGACAACACTTGTTCTCTCTTGTATATAAACCAAGTATGGGTGCTTAACTGCTGAATTACATTTTGTTGCAGACAATTCTGTTTTGTTCAGGATAATAAAAAAAAAAAGTATAAATCCTACCATTCTCTTCCTTACATCTGTTTTTCTGGGTGAGCATTTATTCTCTCAGGACTTCCCCTGTTTTCTGATGGAGTAGGGTTTTTTTATCTCATTTTTAGTTTTTGTCATGCATAATGGAGGACCCCAGGCACTAGAATGGATTTTTTTTTCTCCACCAGGGAAATGCTGTGAAATTTGTTCACTTGTGCAGTTTCTGAATGTGATTCACATTGTCTTCTTTTCTTTGTGAAACTTGGTGGAGTAATGCTGGACACAGCAAACAGTTCCACATTCCTGATCAGCTCTCTTCAAATGTACTTTTAAGGTTTTATTTATTTGCTCAGAACCAAACAAGAATTTAGGAATATGACTAAAGAAAATGGAAAAAATGAAAACACCACATGATTTTATCCTGCCATATTGTGGTTCTAGTCCAGTCCTGGCTGAGGCTGAGTCCAGGGACCCTCTCAACTTTCCACTTTTCACCCTTGACTTTGCTTTGTAAATGCAAATTCACATTTGTTTGTATCAAATGTCTTCTGCACTGAAGGCACAAAGGAGTAGCCATAATGGTAGAATTTTATGAGCTATTTGGTTTTTTAAGTTTTTAAAGTGGAACTAGTGACCTTGAAGGGTTGAACCATGAAAATTATTGATTTAATGAATATTGTGAAAGTACTTCATTCTGCTAGCTCTTCATTCTGAAAGATGAGTTGTACAAGGAGTGTACAAGATCCATCTGGCCATATGTTCTGTCTCTAAATTGGCAAACGCCAGGCAATAAGAAACTATACGAAACAGTCATAAATAGCGGTATTTTCCCAGTATATGTTTTCCATATTTCTTCTTACTTTAATCCTCCACCTTTTAAACTAGCACAGTCCAGAAGCTACTGGCTTCCCTTTCCACATTCTCTATCCATTCACAAATTTTCTTTTCAAGGTTAAAGAAGCCTGGGGGTGCATTGTTTGTGGTAGGCATTGTTGAGATGATGGAAAACCATGCTTGGAGGCAAAAGACTGTCATGCACAGAACCCAGAGGATGATGAGATGAAGACAGGGAGTCTTGTGCTTTCGTGCTCTCAAAACACTAACCCCAGCCTGATGCACTTTAAATGCTAGGGGTTGATGTGTTGGTGTTGTATCACTAGTTTCCCAGAAGGAGTCAGCATCTCATGAGTCATACTTGAGAGGCAGGAAGAAGAAAATAGAACAAGTAATTTTATTTTCAGAATTGTTATGTGCTCCCTAAAACCTAAATTATTGCTTACATTTCCAACTTTTTCTTCCATTATCAGTGTGTACACAGTCTCTCTTATTGGCCTTGAACACTTCATTTGGTTCTTTTTTAAATGAGAGGAAAAATGGAATTTGCTCCAAACTTTGGTTTTATGTATCAAATGTAAATTCAGGTATGAGCACAAACTACATTTTAATTTTCTTTTTTAGTGGAAAGGAAGTTTAAAGGTTATAGACCTGAGTCCTACAAGCTTTTCTATTTCTGTCTCTTACTGTCCATTGTTCATCATGTAGTGGAAATTCAGATTTCTATCATTGTGTTGCCTGTTTGACCAAATACTGTCATAAAAATGTACAGCAGTATTATTTTGCTATACTAGATGTAATGGTAACTTTAGCCAAATTCTTCCTAGCCGTAGAAATTGCTAAATTTGTATAAGGTTTATAAGACAAAATTGAGGGTTATAAGGCAAAAATACTTGTACTTGTCTTCGTGCTTAAGAAAACAGACTTCTCCCAATATTTTAAATACTTTTAAATCGGTGCATATCTAATTTCCTCCATTTCAGAGCAATTTACTAATTTGGCAACTGTCAATATGTTAGAATAGATTTATAAATCTAGTAAAAATTCAATAAAACCTTTAAAACCAGCTCACACATCTGCAAGCAAATGTGGCTATTAGGTAAGCCTTGCCATGCATCTCTTGTGCTCTGTAGTTTGATGTAAACTATTCTATTGTTCCATGAGCCAAAGAGGGAAAAAATAGTATTTATTTTCGACGCCATCTTTTTGGGGGGGAAAGTAGCATATGGTGTTTTTATATGTGTTCTCTCTGTTATTTCATAATGCGTCAAGTATTTTAGTGACTTACAGCACCTACTAGCTAATCAGCAAGTTGAAAGCTGATTGAAGAAACCTTCAAATTTGTATCCTCAACTTTGCAAAAAGAGGGTGTCGGGTAAGTCTTCATGTTCTATTGTGCTTTACTGAGGGGATGCCTTTAGGGGAACTGCTGAAATTTTCCTAGAATAATTTGAGTGTCTTTTCTATCCTCATGAAAAGCCTTTACAAAGGTGTCCCTAGCTATGTGATCTATTGTAAAAGTGCAGAAGTTTTTGTTATAGTTTCTAATGCGAAAGTTACCTTTAACTACTAGTTATGCTATATTTTCAGGGCAGGAGGCTTATATTTAGATTGCGAGTTAACAGAATACCTGCAAAAATTACAGTTTTAGATAGACACTTGTCTTGATCTACTGTTACTGTGATTTACATTTGTCTGGGTTTCACACTGCAGATGGCATAACCATTAGCATGTCTTATGTAAAACAGAAGAAGAAAAACATCCCTTTTGACAAGCTTGAGTACCAATTGTGGTAGTGATTTTACTTTCATGTATAGATATCCGAATAAATGTATTTGAAACATGTTTATTTATGCCGTTCATTACAGTGATGTACCAATTGAATGGATCCAATCAGTACATACATTGATTAATGACATATTGCAAAATAGCTATGGAGGGTTTGTGATGAGAGGTGAGGGTGATGTTAACCTGCACATGATGAGATAATAAAATTTACTATTTTACTGTGCATCCAGTAAAATATTGCTGTAGTAAGGTTAAGATTTCTGTAGTACCATATCTTTGCTTCTGAATATTTTTCTTTTCTGTAGAATTTGTTATAACAGTAATCCACATTGAAGCTTACTAATTGCTTTCAAGGATTTCTCTCCCTATCACCAAATTTCCATAGTAGGCATAACAGGGAAAAATGTCACCTTGGCTCTTAGAACATGTAGTTCATTTTCCTAGGGCAGAAAGTCAGTATCCTTAGAGCCACTGAAGAACCTGGTATCATCTAGCTTGAGTTGTAATACTGGCAGCTTTATTTTCATGTTACATTTACAGTCATGAGAGAGATTTGGGGTTCTTCAAGAACTGTGAGAGCACAAGCATAACCCAAAGGTAAATGCTGTCAATTTTCTGCATTGGTGGGTGTTCGTGTACAGCATTGCAATTATTTCACTTCCAGGTAGGCAGTCTCTAACCTTAGACTGATCTGTCCATGATGCACATACTGTTGTTGTCTGCATAGCATGGTGATTTGCACAGTTGTAATTCTATTTGTTTGCCTAGTTATTTCTGTTCCCACTAATGTCTCTAAAGAAGTAGTCTATTTTCATAGAGTCAGACTGTGAACATTATGTCCATTAGAAAAAATAGATAATTATCTTCAGCCCCATAGTTTAATATATCTACAAGGAATTGGTTAGTGGTTTGTGTTGTTTTGTTGTTTTTTTTTTTTCCTTCAGGCTAGGAGATTTGTTGTTTCAACATCAGTACTAATGCATTCTGTAAGAGGATGGCATGTCATGAAATCATGACTCCTGGAATCAAAGGGTTAAGCTCAGTGTGTACCAAGCCAGTTGTATAAATATCATGCTGTATGGAGTGTTGAGTAGTTATGGTAAGCTTTGTTTATTTAGCATAAGCACTTCACTGAAGTGTAACAATTTGATAAAATTTGGGGAAAGTATACACTTAAGTTTAATTACTTAATTTTTATTTCATTGGTGCATAACATAAGAAGAACCACTTTTTTTTAAAGATACTCAAAATGCAAAAGTTTAGCATGAAAATTTAGCATGAAAAGATATTCATAGTCTCTTTTAACCTACTCTCCTTGCTTTACTCTCTTCTAGTTTGGTCATCTCCCTTTGGATCTTCATGTGGGCCTGAGTTTAAAATTCATTGCACATAATAAATAAGCAAACATATCATTAATATTGTAACCTTTAGTTACTTTTTTAAACATATATAAGGAGTTGATGAGAGATAAGAAATAGGGAATCTGGGGAAAAAAAAAAGCAAACCCCACTGCTTTTAAATTATATCCTCTGATTTAATGCACTTTGACTTCAACCGTGCATGCTTAATGTCAGTCAAAAAGTGCCACTTTAAAAACAGCAAAAAAACTTGTTTTGGTTTTAACTTGGAGAGTTTTCTTTGCATTACATTGAACAAAAATAGAAATAAATCTAACTGGTTTAAAACTCTTTTTTCATAAACTGCATGTTACATATTTCTGTTTATCTAATGCATGCTGCTAAGTGTAAGAAGTAGGAGGATTTTGTACATGGTAGAACACACTGATAGAGAAAGATGCAAATGCATAATATGTAGTGTAAGAGAAGAGTAGTGATAAACAGTCTTTCTCCCTCTCGAGTATAATTCTAGAGGAAATGTGTGGCCTACATATAAGCAAACATTGAGGCTTGGGGTAAATTAAATTTGGAAGATAGCTGCTGGAAAATTATAAGTCCCATTTTCCCTTGTAAGTCTATTCGGAGGAATATGCAGTTATCCTCTGACGTGCAGAAATTTGCATCAGTAATACCCACTCTAAAGACAAGGATAACCCCAAGAGATGGAAAGAAGGAAAGGAGTTATTTTTACGTAAGGTGTAGGGGGAAGGGAAAGGAGAAATATCCATCTTCAAGATTACATGGTGTAGAAAAGAGGAGTTCCATTAAGGAAGAGGTATAAATACAATAGTAAAGAAAAAAACCCAGGTCATTATTTCTTTCATTTACAGTGCAAGTGTCAGTATCACAAACTTGTTGGGAAGTTCTTACTTATAAAGATAAAACTTGCTCCAAAGACATATGTCCTGTCTTTGACAACCTTTTTTACTCATGAGTACCTATATTTTGCAACATATTCCATCTTGCTGTAAAAATCTTCTAATAATAGATTTACTTTGTCACATTTTACTCTTGAAAACTTCCAGTGTGAAAAACATAAATCTACTAAGAAAGTGGCACTAGTTAGTAGGGTTTTCTTTTTAGTTTAAACTATATATGCATCACCTTGAGGTGTTATCTCCTATTGTCATTTTCAGGAGTATAAAATATTCCAGCTAATCTTATGTGTGATCTTTGTAACATGGGAAAATTTTAACTAGCAAATTTTTAACAGAAGTTACCACACAATAGATCTATCTGTATCTAATGAAGACAAAAACCTCCACAAACAACTAGCTGATGCAGAGATCATCTCTTTATCCTGACAACATTGTTGCAATATTATAAAATACTTCAGATTCAGAGGAAAGAAGTATTATGCAAGTTCTGTTTACAGGTATTGAATGTGCAGAATACGAATTAGGATTATTATGTGATTAGGGATTTTAATGTTGAACACATGTCTGTGCAGAATCTGATGTGTCAATCTGTTACTATAACTGTCCAGGAATTATCACTTACATCTGGAATGTCTTTCCCCCTTTCTCTCGTTGATTCTGGTACTTCTAGAGAACTAGGAGTAGAGAGAGAACACATAGTCCAGTTCTTCATTCAGATTCAGAAAGACAAACCTTCAGAGATAGTGTCTAGGTCTTTTCACAGTAGCTTTTATGTGGTAGACCAGCAAACTCATTTTACCCTCACAGTAGAACCTGCAGCCTGTCTGACACCAGGAAATGGTGTGTATGGGATGCCTGGACTGGGTATTATATTCTGAACTATAGGAATCTCCAGGCACTACTGAGAAGTTGATTTGCCTTCTTGAGCAGCTGGAAAGCTCTGTCCCCCTGCTGTCCCTCCCAGCGCAGCCAGCACACACGGCTGTGACTGCTCCTCTCGGGGCTGCCTGGGCAGTTCCACGGCAGAGCTGGGAGCTGGAGGTTCCCCCAAGCCACTTCTCCAGGTTCCTGCAACAGGTCGGATCAGCCTGATTCTCTTACCAGCTGGCTCATTGCCCAGAAAAGCTGATGAAGAGCTGAGAGGGAAAGTGTGAATGGTTCCCCACTCAGTGTGCAGCTCTATTAAAGGGTCTGCTCCCAGGCAGGGCCCTAATTATGCCAGATTAGGATTTCACCACTCAAGCAAGGCTCTCCTGATACTCTTGAATTTGAAAATCACATTAATATATGTCCATTTACAAATTACTAAAGCAGGAAAAGCAACTAAACAAAATATTCTGTGAATGCTCTAGATGGGGAGTAGATCTTTCAGAATTGTTTCTAGTTAATTTATTGTTAAGGAAGGTCTTTCTATTTTTTTTTTCTTTTTATTTCTTTTTTTTTTTTTTTTTTTTTTTTTTCTTTTTTCTTCCCAGCCAAAGATTTTTCCTTTCATCAGGCAATTATAAAGTCAAGAAAATTTTTGGACAAAACCAAAGTTCTGTGACTAAACAATGAAGGTTTTTCAGTTAATAGTAGCATGTGCAAATTTGCACATGAAATTTCAGTTTCTGTCTTTGGCCATTCATGGCATTCCTTGAGCTGATTCCTTCACATACTTTTCTGATTAATTTTGCTTTGTGAATTGAACTGTTTTTTGACATTTTCTAATTGTTAGATGTCACTTTGTGATGTCATAGTTGTCCAGTTGCTTTACCATGCAAGCTGACTTTACTGGGGATGTGAGGAACCAGCTAATCAAGAATCTAAATGTATGCCAAGATCAACATAGTTGTTAATTTTAGTTTGCCATCACTTGGGATTTCTACATGTAAAATTGTGTTAAAAAGTGTAAAAATTATCCCAATGATCACACAATATACAGTAATGCTACAGAAGAAAAGTATGTGAGTATGTGTGCTGATGAAAAAGCAATCACACACTGGGGTGGAAAAGCATATCAGCCCATCCTGTTGTGGAAGGAGGTTGTCAACAATTGACACTTTGATGTTCTAGGTCTTTTTATGCCTTCTTATGCTTCTAATATTTTTTTGAAATGAACAGATGAAGGTCGTATGAAATTGAATTAATGGTGAAAAATTTACTAAACACTGCTTCAGTGCTTTACTACTTTATTATGTCAAGCTTTGAAAAGCAATTGTATAATAATAATATGTACAAAAGGAATTGTACAGTGTTTCAGCAACATCGATATGCTTCAAGGATCTTACCAAGAACTTGAAGTATAAATGAAGAATGAGATTTTCCCACAAGTGTTCACAGTAAATCCATTTATTCAATAAATACACTTTTTGTCTAATAGGAAAGAAAGCTTCCATAGTATTGAGGAGAACCAATACAGTAACCCAATGTGATAAAAAAAAATCAAAATCAACTCTGTACGTGCAGAAGTGATTTCTAAATTGATGCAACTGTAATTTAGTGTGCAGATAGCTATGGACTTGATGCTTAGGAATAATCAAATTTCGAAATTTAAGTAAATATTTCTTAATAGAAGATTTAGAGTGGAGTCATAGGAAATTTCTGTTGTAAGAACAGAGTAGGATATCATGAAACTCTTTGCTTTGAGGGCATGTTATCTGAAGAGGAATTAATAATGCAAATTCAGAGGGAAATTATGAGATGTTGGTACATCATCTGTGATTGATGCAGAAAAATATCTTTTGATTAGAAACGACTGACCTGTACTCTGGTTAAGGAAGAAAAAATGCTAAACTCCAGGCCTTCCATAGCAACAGGAGGCATATATTCACCCGTAAAAAACAAAACAGGAAGACAGGGTTTGCAAGAGGGCTGGGCTATTGTACATGATTGATATCTGTCAAAATTTAGAAAGTAAATTCTCATAAATATTAGAAAATACAGCCAAAAATATGGTCGTGTGCTTAAGAACTGAGAAATTGTTTTTTCTTTAGTCTTATGTCCACCACCTAAATTAAAAAGGAAAGGAGAAGCTCAGTGTTCTGGTCACAGTGTTTTGGTACAACCGCGAATGACCAGAGATATAACATAGGTGAGAAAAATAAGACACTATCTTAAATTTAAAACTGTTTTTACAAAAAAATAGGGAAATATTGAATTTCAGTTATAGAAGAGATCTTTGAGATATCATCTGGAGTAATGGAGATTTGCAATCCACCTGATTTCTGGTGGCTTGCTAGTATATTAGAAATGTACTCCATATGGGTTCTGCTGAAAGATTCAGGGTTCTATTACTGATGCCCTGAATATCCATGGAGTGAAGATGTCTCCCATGTTCTGACTTTGACTGATCACTTGGCATGCTTGCTATACACCTACAGTGAGGTTGTGTAAATTCTGGATACATTTTCATGCTATAAAAGTACCAGCAAGTTTCCTCCAGAAAAGGTGAATACAAGCTGAAACGTTGGGATTGCTCTGTGCAATTTGGGTCAAAAAGCAAACTTTAGGAATGAAGAAATATCTGTCATATCTCTTTAAAAGAGTTTTAGATATGGTAACAGGCAACTAAGGTAAGCATGAATGAACTATGGAAAAGAAAGCTTTTCACTATGCAGACAAAAGAGTTCTGGAACACTTCTAGTAGAAGAATTGGGACCAATAGCCACCACCCATACATTTTGCCTACTTAAAGTTGCAGCTTGACAACTTAGAAGGGGATTTATGTGATGTGAATTACATAAAAAATGTAAAACTCAGAAAGTCTCTTCTAGTCCTGAAGTCTTGTGGCATTCTTTGTTGTTGCAGCTTTCTTTAAAAACATAGAGACTCATTGAAGTATTTTAAAAGGATTTTAATGTCTTCATAAAGTTACAGGATTTACCTAAAACACGCTAAAGAAAACAATAGTTAATTATTTTTTCAGAAATAATTTTTTATTTTCTGCATATATATGTCCTGTTGTATGAATAGAAAAGGCTGAAAACTAGATAGTACCTGGCATTAGTAAAATTCAGGTAGCATACTAAATCCATGACATTTCATCTATTTAAATTCAATTTCAGTGTATATGTATTGTTAAATTCAATATACAGTGTATGTGGTTTGGGTATTTTAATCCTCACTTGTTAGATTACAATAAAGCATTTCTATGAGTATAATCTAAGTAGCTGTAGCTTTCCCATAATTAATATAGTTTGGACTTTTTCAGGCTATTAGATACAAAGATGTATTGACTTCATAAATGTCACTAAGACCTGTAAGAAATACCACTGAATTTAAAAATATGGACATTTTTAATAGGAAGGCGTTAATTCTAAAAGTAATTTGCTTTTCATGGGAATAAATACACTGAAACAAGAGACAGAATTTATTAAAAAACCCCAACCAACTTTTAAAATATTTTTTCTTCCAAAGATACCCACTTTCAGAATGTTTTAGATTGTTTATAGTGTTGAGGTGATTGTTTCATAGTACCTAAAAATAAAATGAATTCGTCTAACAACCCACTTATGAGATTATTATTATTGCATCCATTTTAAGGGCTTGCATATATTATGACCCAATAAGTCTCAGAGTCAGGATTAAAAGAGGGGGCTCTTTTCCACATTAAGAAAAGTCATGCTAATTTAGCATCCAGAAAAATAGTTTAGTCTAGAAACTTTTAATTTTTTTTCCAGGTGGAGAATACTTGGTTAGAATTCTTTGAGTGACTATTCAATCATTGTGATTGAGCAGAGGGGGTACTGTAAACTCCAGCCATACCTCTAGAAGCAACTAATTATGACTTTGTGTATTATTCTTTAGAATATTTGTAGTTAAGAAACATAAGTGCAGTTATATCAGCCTTAATAGCTTTAATGATAGTGTCCTAAAATGCATCCAGATAGTTATGAGTAACTGTTAAGACTGATTTCCTAATCCTCTGGAGTTTTGGTAACATTGCAAAGATAAATTCAAATAGCAAAACCTGCCAATTGATTATAGGGGTTGGATTGTCAAGGTAAAAAATTTATCTAAGTTTGTTTGATTTGTTGGATATTTTCTTTTTTGACTATAAGTATAGTAAAGTTGCTTAGAGGAGCTTTTAGAATGGTTTGAATACAGTAATGGCATCATCTTTAAAAAGAGTTCCAGTGTAATGAAAACCCACAAAATTATTTGATAATACTTCTATTATATGTGGAATCATTTACCTTTTTAAAGTGAAAACTCCAAGCAATTTTAGTGATAGAAGTATTGGACCCCTTCTTGTAGTTAAAGTAAGATCTAACATATCAGAGATGTTGTTGCACCACATGATTTACACAAAAATTGGTTCTCAAACCTTCATGAATGGCAAAGATTTTAGGAGGAACTCATAAGCAGAATCCTTTTTCAGAGAAGAATCCTTGTTATTTAAGTCACTTTTCCCTCCCCTGTAAAACTGTCAACAGAAATTCTAAAAAGGTTTTGAAAACCTTTGTTTCACTCTGCAGATCATTTTATCTTGTACTTGGTGATTACACATCATTAGCACAGAGCCTTTGGAATGATGCCACAAAAATGGTGAATACATTGTTCTTCTTCTTTTCATTCTGGGGCATATACTGTTGTGATTTCCATTTCATTACATATGAACTTTTTTAGTTTTACTATTAATTATTAGTTTTAAATGTGTTTTACACAAAAAAGGTATCTTTTTTGGAACCATAATCCATGTGCTTTCTCTCTCAGAGAAAAAACAGTGAGAAACTGTTGGTTTTGAAAAATACTGGCTAGACTAGCAGTCCATGATCAAAAATCCACTGGGTTTTAACTTAAAATGTGTTAGATTTCATCTGCAGTAATGATCTCATTGTTAGGATGAAACTTTTATTTTCATTCTTCTTACTGTTGTGGTTACGAAATCTTTATGTTAGAGATTTGGGTCTACTTGTATTATTAACTGTACAAAATTTGAATGTGGATTAGCTATCCAGAGAGCGTTTGGTGCATTTGAGCACTACTAACAGAGTGCCAGGAGGGGAAAAGGGCTGCAGAGACCCATAGAAATACGCATCATTGACATACCTATTCAAGTGGGACTGAACAGCAGGCAGCTAGTTTATACTTGTACATCTCTGACTGTATTTCATGCCCAACTGTGTGAGCACAAGGAAGAGGTGTATATTATTCACACTTTCAAGGGAGTACCAAAATCCAAGTTTTGAATATTCCTTAGTAAAGGAGAAGGAGATATGATCCATACAGAGCCAAAGATATCTCTGCTCTTTTATCATCCCTCCAGCTCTTGTAGTTCTTCTGAGCGTCTGCAGGATCTAAAGGCTCTCTTGTTTGTGGAATAAAAGACATTAATTTAACCTGAAAGGATAATGTTGGTTTTCAGGCTACATATATCCAAGTCTGGGAACACATCTCAGTATTTGTCTGCCACAGTGCTTGTCTCTTTGAGCACTGAGTATCGACCACTGTTAAAAGCAGCCCATTAGGCTAAATAATAATTTTGTGTAATTCAGTTTGCCATTCTTCTATCTTTTCAAGCAATAACCAGAAGCCAATATGTTTTTCTTCTGATGATGTGCTTTTGACCATTCAAGTGAACTTCACTTCCCTCCAAGAATGGTCTGGTTTCACCAGCAAACTTCAAATTTCACAAGTTATGGTCCACTGGCCTTCTCATAACTGCTTTTAGTCATACTTTTAAGATGGAGACCCTTAAAAATGTCTAATCTTTCCCAGTTCAACCTCTTAATGAACAATTCTCTTTGTGACACAATGTTGACATCAGGACTGATGATGCAGTATGCATTTTACTAGCCATAATTACTTTCCATGCTGGTGAAAAGATTGGATTAATATGATTAAGCTCAAGGAAGATAGTTGGGCCCTCAAATCATTTCTAGCTACATAGCCGCTTTCTAACACCACAGCGTGAATCACATGCTCATCGCGTTTCATGCTCTGAAAGTGATTTAAAAAGGGTCTTCAAAAAGAGAAAAACTTCAGTTCCATTGGAAGTTTCATGGAACTTCCATGAGTTTGTTTCTGTTACAGCTTTGGCCATGCAGGCAGTGAAGCCCAGACCTTCAGATTCCTCGTCCTACATGCAGGACTTCAGCATCTCTCCCACCCTAAGGAAAAGAGATCTTCCCTTTTATGTCTTCAGTTTCCATACAAATAACTAGGTATTTCCACAGAAATAATAAAAGGAGAGAAAGGGTGCCAGCATTCCTTAGAAGCAAGGGAAACATTTAAAAAAGCCTCTACAACACAATCCTTAAAATAGATTCCATTCTTTTGATGTGTCACTCTATCATCTACCATTAGGTTGGTGAAAACCACTATGAAATAAAGTATCAAGGCAAGTTTATTGTGGGCTACAGTCCACATATAATCTCACACAAATTGCAGCTATGAAGACAGGCAAAACGAAACTCTGTTATTGACTGTCCTGTCCTGAAATAAGCTAAATTTCATTTTTGTAGGAAGTTAAGTACTAAAAGAATGTGACAAAGAATAGCTTAGTGGCAGAACAGAGACCTGAGAGAATATTTCAATATGAAATTGAGGCGTTTTTGTTGGATTTCAGATACTTTGTATGTTTCTGGATATACTATTTTCCTAATTAAAATATCAGATATACATTTAAAAGCTAGTTGTTCAGTGTCTTTAGTATATTTGGTCTCACTGAGAGCAATTGTATCCCCTCTGATTTTCTTCCAGGTCTCACAAAAACAGCAATGAAATTACTAGAAATGTAGTAGAGGTGGTGGTAATTAAAAAATATTTTGTGTTTCGTTTTTTTTCTAAGACCAATGTCTATGTTTCTACTCTCTGAGAGATCCAAAAGAGGCAAAAGTGCTTGATATAGTTATGATAAAATGGCTCACCTTAAGCATAAGACATATATGAAAGATAAGGATGTGATCTTACTCCTAGAAGGCAATTTATGATTTACATCTCTTACACTGAGGCTAATTTTAGATAAAAGATTGTGCTAGTTTTTCTGCTGATCAACTCTCCCTGGTGTAGTCATCCATCGCATGCTTCCTTTGATAAGAGTGTTTATCATTGTGAAAAAGTATGAAGGGAACTGAAGGCCTCATCAGGAAGAATGGCTGCTTTTATACCCCTCATACAGAAGTCTGTGTTCCAAACTCCACAGTGATTGCTTTTCAAGAATTTTCTGAGTTTTAAAATCGCAGTACAGCTTTGTATTTGAAATGAGAATGGATGAAGAAATTGATGTAGATATCATGTTGCATCATTTGATGTTCATATTGGGATTTTTAATCTAACATTAAAAGATTTTCAATATGTTGGGCATGATATCCAGTTTCTACATGTTATTACATTGGTAGAATTATTCTAAAATACATCTGATGAGATTTTTGACTTTATCATTTGTTCTTCAGCAGAATCCTGATTTCTAGTAATGTTCAACATCAGTTGGCGCATTTCTTCCCAACCCAGGTATTATGGATGAACAAACATTGGTTTAATGTGCACAAGCTGTTTAACTTTGATCTTTTTTATTTTCCTTTGTAAGTTTTGTGTGACACATATAGTGTCTCAAGATATAAATATTAGTTGACATGTTTATCTGGTTGGGTAGGACTACTGGAAACAGTGAATGCATGCATTTTCTTCTGCTGCATCAGTACCAGAGTTTCTGAGTCACTTGACTCAACTTCAGGGATGTTTCTTAGTGTACTGAATACCATGCTCAGCAAAGGCTGATGCAATATCTTATCTAGTCAGCCTATAAATAATGGTGAAATATGGAATTTATTTTATTTCTTTCTAGCCTGAAGAAGATAAATATTTAGTGGAAAAAAGGAATATGAAGAAAATTCCCAGTCCACAGTCCTGCTAAGTCACTTAGAAAGTACCAGACATCTGATTCAAAATTCAAAAATGGCCTCTGCTTCACAATGTATAAATGTCTCTCTTTTACAAAAATATTTTTTCCTCTTCATTTGTTTTACAGCTAAATGATAGTTTACCATGAAATTAAATACACATATTTTTATTTTTGAAAGTTCTCAAAATCATTTGGTTAATTCTTTGCCCATTTTAATTTCTGATGACAGCTTACAGTGGTCCTACATGTTGTTCAGACTGGTTGTCATTTGTCTTTGCTGCAGTTCCCAATTGCTGACAGTTAAGATCCCCACATATTTGTTCTGTTAGTCTAGAACTGGGAAAGCATTGTCAAGTCTCCTTGATGTGACAGCTTCAGGCAGATGCCATGCTGTTTTCTACACTCAAAGAATCATCATAGCGTACAATGTTATCTCTACTACAATATAACTTTTATATAATAACTTTACACTCTCTGATAGCCACCAGAGGAGCTGGTTTTCTGTTACAAAACTGCATCTGAGTGATGTTTCAGTGTCAGAACGGCTGAGATTGTTCAGACCTGGCCCTCCAGATTATATGTATTTTGGTGCTAAGGATTGTAGATCTACCACAGTATTTGATGATGGATCCCAGTCCAAAAGGATATCCAATTCTAAATACTTGTTCTGAAACACAGAAGAGTCTTGTCTGCTTTTAGTAAAACCATTAGTAGGCAACACTCTCATAAGCAACACAGGCCCTGTAATGGGTTATTTTTCTGAGAAAGCTGTGGAAAGAAGAACATAGGTTGTATGTCTGTACTGCTGATTATTCACTGAAAAGGAATTTAGCATTAGTATTAATATTGAGCACTTTGCATTTGGAATAATCCTTCACCATCATTGCTGTATCAAGCACGTATTCAGTTATTTCCCACATGTGCTGCCTTTCCCTCATCTTTCTTTCAGTTTGAATGAGTTTAACATTACAGAATGGGGCCTAATGACAGCCAGAATGCATAGGAATAGAGTCAATGTCTTAAATTACTCAATTATTTCTTGTTTGTATATCATAAAGGAGCAGCATACATGTAGGAAGAATGTGTCATTAGTGTGAACTGTCATTTTGAATTATCAGTCAACTGTGGTTTTGTTGTTCCTTTTATGCTGCTGGTACAAAACACAAAGTTTTCTAAATAGTGGAAAGCACGATTTTGCAAGGAAGTGAAGTGGTGACCATTCAGTCCTCTTTTGCTAAGAGCTATAAGGATTTCATTGCTACACTTTTATTGTGCTCGATGGTGACTGCGCATGTTTTTGGCATATTTAACAGGAGGTGTATATAGTACAATAAGCTGTAAGATATTGAGTATCTATGTGTTGTTGTCTAGTCATGGAAATAAAACGTTCATTGTTATAGGAAACAGAGTGAAGAAAAAAACAAACAAATCAAAACCCAACAAAAACAACATGTTATCATGATGAATATAAATTGTCCAACCAAAAGTCTTTTTTCTATGGGTTCATGTAAATTTAAAACAAACATACAAACAGAGAGAAAAAAACTTGATGAGAAGGGTTTGTGTGTTTATGTGACTCAGTGGCATATTCAGATTATGTGGTATGATTTGTTCTGCAGCTGCTTCAAATTAAGAACAGGTGTAGATGGGAGACTATGCAAATATTCATATTAATGTAATTGTCAAATTGGTGTGTTTATCACTGTGCCTTTAAAGAGTAGACCATACTCTTATTTTACATGTAAATGAGTTTTATTCTTGAGAGCTACTATTGGATAATGAGCTTCTAAAGGAGAAAATTCCACCATATGGTGAAGTGTTTCTAAAATGTGACATTTTCTTGTGTAGCAATAAATTTTATATCTATTGTATAAACATATTGTAATCTGCTTTGTCTTCTTTAGAAAAATATATTCATGGTGTATTTTTAAAATCCAACTCAAAGAACTAATGAACTAATATTTCTTTTTTCTTTCTTTTTTGACTTCACATAGCCTTTAGTTGGACAACTTTTTACCTTCTTCAACCATTTACTGTATATTTACAAACCTTCAGAGACTTTAGGCCTCATTCACTTTAGAT
Source organism: Sylvia atricapilla (assembly GCF_009819655.1). Taxonomy (NCBI): domain Eukaryota; kingdom Metazoa; phylum Chordata; class Aves; order Passeriformes; family Sylviidae; genus Sylvia; species Sylvia atricapilla. Next base: position 25,394,922 of record NC_089144.1, on the reverse strand, counting down.
CTTTAAAAAGTATGCATTGGAGAGAAAATGTGTTTAAAAAGGATTTTACTTTTCAAGACCAACTCTAAACAATCATAAACTGGGTCTGGGTCTCTGAGTTAAATATATAGTTTTAAACATTATTTACCTCATGTTGCTCATATGAACAGATCTATAAATGATGAGCTGAGTTTTGTGTTTTCAGATCAGAGATTTGGTATCAAAGGATGTCCGAAATGAAGAAATAATAGGAACTTTTTATTTTCTTGTAGTATGGACCTAGCTGACAAAAGTTACAGTATAAAAATCAAAGAGCACTATGAATCTATGTGTTAGTGTATTTCCTTCCTTTTATCTTTTATGCATATGATGTGGATTAATAGTAATTTATATTCTGTTAAGAGAAAACACTAGGTGTACTTGGGTTTTGTATATGTATGCACATACAAGAAAATTTATATATGCTGTCAGTGAGGTAGGTCGCATATTTGAAACTGAGGTTTATGCACTGTGTGGGATGCTTTGGACTGGGAACGTGGGCCAAACACTTGAGAAAATCCGTGAGTCACAGGAAGCAGAGGCTGATGGCACTGGCTGCCAATGCCTGACTACCGGGCAAAGGCGACTAGAACAAGGTCCTCCTGCTTTTCTGATTCCTATGGCTGGGGCTCAGGTAGGGTTTCCTGTTCATTTTCAAGAACAAAAAGAAAATTCAGTTTTGATTTCTGGATATGTTTTAGCAAAAAAAGGAACATCTATAGTTACTGGGTTCAGTGCAGAACCCAATGACATGGAATTTTTTACTATTTATTATCATCAAAGCTCAACTGGTAACTTATGCGAACAACCTAAAAGTTAGGTGCAAGAAGTTTAAAGAAAACAATTCATAATTCACGAGAGGTATGTTTCTCTAAAGCATCCCTCAAGAAGGATAATAACTCTATGTTTAAGAGGTGGCTTCATCCTGTAGCAAATGATTTAAAGTTGCATTCATTTCCATAGTGCTTAACTGGTAACTGTTTGCTTCACAGCTTCCTTTCATTCACTTACTAGAATGCTCTTAATGGAATGCAAACTATTTAAGAAAGAAAAGATTTGCAGGAACTTCATTATGTATGCTGAAGATGGTAAAGCTTTTCTTTAGGGTTAGCTTGGCTGTATCACTTTACAGTACAACTGTCAACCAGATAAAACAGCAACCTCCTTTTCTAATTGATTTGAATTATATGCATCATTTCAGTAGGATGTTATTGTGGGGCTAATTATCTTTGCATTTAGAAAAGTTTTTACTTCCACTTGACTGCTTGTTGTTAGAGATTTTTGCGTGCAGAAATGTCATTCATGCTATACAATATCCAGTATCACTTAGAACTCACCATAGTTATACTTCTATCTCAGAAATAAAGATGCAGCTTGGACATTGCTGCACAAAGGCTGTGTGTATTGGGGAACGGTGTAATTCTGTCAACTTTGGAGTGACTGCTTTAAAACAGATGGCCCAAGCCATCTTGGCTCTATTAATGTTCTCACAGAGTTCTATGGGAAGTCTTTTGCGATCAGGGAAAAAAAAAGCCCAAATACATGAGGAAATAATAGCAAATAAAAAGACAAAAAAGTGCCTTCCAGTGACACTCATTGCTAATATCTTTTTATCACTTCTTGTATGTGGAATATCAGTAATTTACTGGGCCACAAAGCAAATCATATAAGTAGAACTGGATATGAGCATATTTGCATCCCATTTATATCATAGATGCCAAAATCAGGACCATTGCTGTTTACATGCACAGATCATAGTGTTTGTTTTCTCTTGGAGAGAAATTTTGGGTTCAGAAGGAGATGACATTTTTCTTTTTGAGGTTGACATTAACAGGAGATGGCATAAGTTGAGGTGCACAGACTGGTAGTTGCCTCAACATCTGTATTATCATTTAATTAGTCTTGCTCACATATGCAGAATTAAAACAGTCACTGACTTGGAATCAGGATGAATCTGATGCCTGTCTAAGACTGGTAAAGGCCCTTTTAGGTCTTTTACTGACTTTGGCAGTTGAAAATAGTCCATCGCTCATGTAACCTATAAATACTACTAAACAAATTCTCTGATGTTGTTAAGAATCACCTGGCAAATGAGATATTAGTAACACTTCTGATTACTCTTGCCCTTTTCTTGTAGCATATGATAGCTGTGGACCTTGATGAAAATCTATCAGTTGTAATAATGCCTCAGGAAATGTGAAATGGGCATTTCATGGACCTTTGCGTAGCATAACTTCATTGACTGGGGAGCTAGACCCCACCACAGCGTTGCTCTAACAACCCTGAAGGCGAATTAAATTTTGAACACCTGAAAAATTAACTGTAGGCATATATAATTGCTTAAAATTAAAATAAAAGATGGAGTGTAAAGTCAGATAACTTACATACTTTATATTGATAATTCATTATGCCTTATGGAAATCTGCTGATTATAAGATGTGCAGCATGCATTCATATCTATAAATACACATGAACAGATTTTATTTCTTTCAGGAATGGCAATATGTGTGTTATCACTTTCTTTAGTGTTTATTTTCTTTAGCAACTCAGATTATAAGAGGAAGCAATTCATTTGTGTGAGAGATGCCATTTTCATTCAGTTGAAGATTTTCCTGCACCTATATTCAGTTAAGATCTCCAATTTCCATCTTATTGAAGGATCTCTATTTTGTAATCCTTTTATCTTCTTTGCATTGCTACTCTTTTTCTGTAAAGGAGAAAAAAAATACTAAGAGAAAAAGAAAGTCATCTATCTCTGCCAAAGCTCAGGCCATGGTCCCTCCATGCATTAGTCAGCAAAAGCGCTTGTATAGCAAAAGGCTGATTGTCCATCTTCTCTTTACTCAGCAGCTGAAGCTTTAAAGCAAGAACTTTGAAAATGCTATTACAAGTTAATTTGCTATGCAACTTTATCTGCAACTCACTGACTAAGCTGAACTATTGTTACCATATAAAGAACATGCGCTTCAAAGTTGTACACAGGGTCACAGATTTGTTCTTTAAAATCTACCCTCTCTTGAGAAAATGTGTTCCCGTATTCCTTTTCTTTTCTCCATTAAAGAGTCTAATTTTAGGGCCAGACTTTCAGTTAAGTTGAGTACCCAAGACTCCATCAACGTCAGTGTAAACTGCAGCTGCTTAACACCTCTACAGATGAAACCAAGAAGTGTTTAGGAAAATTAATGGCTACAAGTTAGGCTTAAAAAAGGACATTTTTCTTCATAGACTTCATCAGATTTTTTCATATTTGTCAGACATTGTTTATCTTTTTCTAGATAAAGAGGATTGTAGGCTTTTGCTTTTTCTTTGTGGGTTTTTTTTAAAATTTGTACTGTGTACTCTGAATTAACCATTTTTGAGGAGGCTGGCAGATATTTTGCCAAATTGTTCTAAAATTATGTGGGGTGTTTTGATTTTAACCAAAGTTACAGCTGCAGAGCTGCAAAGCCATCAGTTTTCCTTATTATGACTAGTTCTACAACTTGTACTGTTTTAAATTGCCTGCAATTAGCATATTTCAACCTTATTTTTAGGTTTAAATTGCAGTGTGAGAGTGTGCTCTCCTCTTAGCTAATTAGTGCTATCAAGGAACAGTAGGTTACCTCATTAGTACCATGTGCATTTAATTAAAGAAGAGAAAATTGGAGTTAACCTCATAGTTAATATTTTCACAGAGTGTTACGATGCCAACACCTTCAATTGGAGTCACACCCCTGTGTATCTAATTATTCACTAGTGCCATATTAGGTTAGCAAGGATACTACCATGCTGTTGACAAAATAATTTAGAGAGAAATCTCTTTGCTGGTTTCTGATATGAAATCCAGTTAGAGCAGATTATTTTTATTTAAGTACATTGGGATCACAAAATATTTTTATCATTTTCCTGTCCTCTCTGTTATGTTCACACCCAGACCTAGGAAAGGCCTAGAGCATATGAGGCACTTAATCTCGAGCAAGTGGTCTCTGATCTTCATCCATACCTTGCAGGTGTCATAGCAATCTGGATATAACCACTTTATTTTGGCTACAAGTATTGCAGAAACCAGCAGAGTTATTTTGTACTCATGGGAAGAATAATACACAAATGGGACTGGAATGCAGTAGGTGCCCTTTGTAAATGTGCTCAGAATTTCTAATGGCTTGCGTTGCTTTCCGATTTTCTTTTCCACCATGCTGCTTCACATAGTTCTAAAGGGCACAATCTATCATGGGGATGAGAGCCTTCAGCTCCTTTAGGTTTCAGTAGAGTTGAAGGTGCTTTTTGTTTGTATTCTAGGCACTGCAATTGGTGGCTGTTTACCCACAGAACAGAGTATTTTGGATGTATAGCATAGTATGTATTTAAAAGAAGAAAAAACCAAGAAAACTTTTTTTTTTTTTTAAATGAATTTGTGATACTAGTAGTTGGGCCTATAGTTTCCAGTCTGTAGTTACATTAAGTAAATCTAAATTCTATGTTTCAGTTTTGCATTGGCAAGCTGTACTGGATGCCCAGAACTTGAATCTCTGACAACATCCCTGTAGTGCTAATTTAACAAGCTCTTGAGATATTCTTAGTTTTTAATTTATGAATATTCTCATTACTGGTGTAAAACAGAGTTACATATGTCCTGGAGTATTTTAACAGTTAAAGTTCATCACCTTTTTCATTTTGCTTGTCTAAAATTGAACAGCTCAGCATTCATAGAGCCACATACTCACCAAGTGGATTTCTCTTCTCAACTTTGTTGTCCAATGCTGCTAATATGACAAATAATTTTGAGCAAGCCATTCTGTGATTCAGTTTTCCCATATGTAAAATGGAAATGCCATTACTTCATGCATGAAGATAATTTAAGTGCAAATAATTGTTTTTTGCACAACACAGAAGTACAAAGCCACCTTATACAAGAGTATATCAGTGCCAGATCAACTTCACATGAAGTGCATTTAATTATTGTATCTGTGGGATTAGAACTGTATCCTTGAAGGAGGGGTTTTTCAGAAGTCTTCATACTAAATTAAGTACTTTCTTCTCTGTTCTTTCAGATAACCCTCTCAACTGCTTCTATTGGTGCATACATGTGTGCTTTAAATAGTCACTTTACAAGCTTACTTAATGCCAAACACTTTGACATTTAGCACTGCTGTTGAAATGAAAATAATAGCTGACCTTTTTTAAATTTGGGGGGGGGGGAGTTTATTATGTTACGGTGAAGTAGAAAAGAGGCTCTTCAAACACTGATACTTTCCCATATTAGCTTTCCAAACTGATGATCCTTCAGGATCTATAGTAAGTTGAAAGGAATCCAGTGGCAGGGTGGAACTCGGAAGTTAGTAAATTTGACAATTGGATGAAGTTTCCATGTGAAAATAAATTAACTCAGTATTCACTTAGCTAGCTTGTGGTTTATGTATTGCTGCTAGAAAAATGTGGAATTACATGATAGATCTATTTGTCTTTACTGCCTAAATATAGATTGTTTTTAATATTATATTCTCTTTAACTGTCAAGGTACATTTGAAAATGCATAAGTTAAACAACTGTGTTTTCTATGACCTGTAAGGGAAAGTTCGGATTGCAAAAAATATTTTAGAAATAGAAGAATAACGAGTTCTTGTCCCTCCGTTCATGTTTCAAGAAAACTACATAAAAACAGGCCATCAGTGTGAGTCGTTAGCCTGACTTCAACCACTATCACTGTGTAATGTGTTGTGAAATAGGGACTAGTTTCATTTGTATTGGAGAGAAACTGCATTTCAAATTACAGCCCTTGGTGGTATCACTGCCATCTCTTTGAAAGATCTTGCTCAGCTCTATCAAGAATAACCAGGTAATAAAGACAAGGTTTATGTGATGAATAAGCAATGACTTTGGTTTTGAACTTCAGAGTCTTGGCATATCGAGTGGCTGGACCTCCTTATAAAGATCTACACAAATGAAGCACAGATCAAACTAGGAATGAAATTTTATATACTAATTTTCTAAATCTGCATGAAAAAACATCTAAAGCAGAACTTTTATCTAGACAGCTTGTCAGAGAATCCAAATCATTATTTGCAGCATCTTTGGTGGATAGCTACTAGTTTGGTGCTCGCCATCTGTAATAATATTTGGTTACAGATGGGTAAATCATTAAATGATAAAGAGTTACTTTTAAACCAAATTTTTCTACATATATACTTCAATTAAACTGCATATTATTGCTGATAATTATAGTTGTAACATTTTAGAAGTTCTTCCCTAGAACTGCGATCTTTTTTTTCTTCTCAGTGCTCTCTAATGAGCTTAATAGTAAGGTCACAAGTTAGTTTGGTTTTTTTGAGTTCTGGGGTTGGTTGGTTGGTTGTGGTTTTTTGGTTTTGGTTCAGGTTTTTTTGGTTGGTTGGTTTGGGTTTTAGTCCTACAGTTTCTTTTATTCAAGTTTATTTTTGGTCCTGTGGTTTTTCCAGGGAATGTATTGTTTATTTTACTGGACTTAGTCACTTTGGCACCGTTTGAACTGACAGAATATAAAGTAAACAAATTGTGTTTTTCCGAGGAAAGTGACGGATAAGCAGGGAGAAATATTTATAAATCAGTCAAAGTTCTTTATTAGTATATTCAAAAGATGAGAAAGAAGTATTCCAAGATAAAAACAACATGAGCTCTGTGTTTATGTAAAATATCCTGCATTATATGTCAACTTGGGTGAGGAAAGTACATATACTACAATTGTAAAATTGTCACTTCTTGTTTTGTTCTATCTCCCTGTGTAGCTGCAGAGCTACAAAAGTCTCTACCTCTTGAATTTTCTTTGCTGTATTAAGTTTCTTAAAAGGAAATTTATTTTTTTTAAATCACTCTCCACTTCTACAAAATTTAATTTACAACTGCATAAAGGAAATTGCTGTAGTTTAGGCAGTCAAGCATTTCAACAGATCCCTAGAAATGTACAAAGGAAAGAATGATTATCAGTCCTGAATTGTGGATTAAGAGGATCATACTATACAGAGTACTGTCTAAAAGTAGCAATTTAATAGAAAATGTGGATGTTCATGTGAAGAATGTCTCTGAGGTTAAAGATAGTATTTAAAACATGAATTTTTTTTCCTTATTATTATTTGGTAGAAGATTTGCCTGGAGATGCTTGTCTTGTGAATATTTTTATTTCACATCACAAGCAACTTCATTGGGAGTCTTAGTGATATTCTTTATGTGTTTTGGTTTTGGTTTTTTGTTGTAAAGTTTTGGTTTTGTTAATTTTTTCTGGAAGGGGAAATTGTATTTAAAAAGGAATGAGAATGCTCATTTTGGACTGCAGAAAACGTACTGAAAAATGTACACGAACTCACTTCAATGTCTGTTACAAAGCACAAATAAGCTGTAATTCAGGAAGTACCATTTGCATAAAGGGAAGTTTTTAAAAATCACAAGGTAAGTGAGGTTTCTGGGGTTCTAGAATAAATTCTTCATACGCAGTTCCTTGTGCCTTTTTTTCCTCATAAACTGGCACTGCTTTTTGAGTCTTTTTGAGGGCAGATTGCCTTTTTCGACGTGTGTGCAACAGGAGGAGAGATACTTTTTAAGACTTCATATGTGTGTTCTTGTCCTGTAAACATAAGTAATATTTTTGTACAAGACCCTCAGCAAACCATTTAGTGGACAAAATCAGCACAGAGTTTCTCTAATTCTGCCTTTTTAAGCCCAGGGATGACCTAGTTCATTATTTCAAATATCACCTCTTGTGTTAGCTCACAATATATCTCAGGTAAGGAATATCACACTGTGCACATGTTTTTGTCAGCATTTCATTTTGTGTCAGTACAATATTTGAGAACAGTTTCCCTAAACACCTAGCTCAAGCATAGACTGCAACAACAAAAAATTCAATGGAGTGCTTTTCCAGAGGCATTCTCCCTCCTGCTGCAAATAAAAATCATCACTTGATGGTAAAGGGCTTTCTTTTCTCTCAAACACCCTATATTGTCAGCAATGTAGTTTATATCAAGCAAGCAGTGAGTTTTATCCATTTATAGCATCTAAACATTATTTTTGTATTCAATATGAACATTTTTTCCATGTTCTGGTCTTTTGTATACAGCTACATTACTTTGATTATTAGAACCTTACCTAAAAATATATATTGCCAAGTTATAGCTAGTTTTACTGGTTACTTAATTTTTTTCTTCTTCTTTTCAAATTACAATCTGTGGCTAGTGCATTAGTTTGGGGTTTTTTTTCTCTTCTTTTTAACTGTTGTGGAAAACAACAAATGAATGAATAGAAGCTGATTAAGGAGGAGCATTTGGTATGTTATTGATGGGAGATATCTGTAGAATACCTGAAGAATATATAGAGTTCTATATTCTATATAGAACACCTGAAGGGAGATATCTGAGGATGACCAGCTACCTTTTCTCATATAAATTAATTTTTTTCTCTTCAATTTACAAATCAGCTGTAAACAGTAATCCACATCTACACTTATAAGCCTCTAAAGCCTGTCTACATCCTCATGTGGGACAAACATGCCTTAATGTTGTCAATCATATAATGTGAATTAATAAAACACAAATACTGTCCAATATATCGTGAAAAGAGCAAATAGAACTTGGCTGTTCTAAAATTTAAAATATTCATAAGTTTAATATTTCTAAAAAAAGAGAAGAAATTTCAATATAATAATGGTTTTAATGAATATTACATTTCGTCTGTTGTTAAATTTCATTGCTTTTCTGGATGAAACTCTATCTCTCTTTTTGCTTTGTTTTAATATAAGATAAATCAGTTGCTTATATGTAATTTAAACTTACAGAATATAATAATGTGTAGGCTTTGCTCAGTTAATATTCAGCTTTGTGTTGACTTGAAACCATATTGCTGAACAGGCTGATAGCTAAGACAGTACACAGAGAAGAATGTGTTGAACCACATGCCTCCTGTGAACTTTGATCGGAGATTACTTGCTCTCTCCATTATTGTTTTGAAAGGGTTCTGCAACAATTCAAGAAAGCAAGGTGATTTTAGAAAAATATAGGCTGGAAACAGTATAAGTTGTTATCTAAGAGGTGGCTTAGGATGCCAGCTAAAACACTGAAATGTTCTAATTGCAAAATAAGTGGTGATTGTTACAATTAAATATCAAGGATCTTAGCATTTAGGTTCGAAACATAATGCTAAAGTAGCAAGACAAGTAGTAAGATTAAGCAAAGACAATATTAATAAAAAACAACAAGTCTACAGGCTAATCTATATAGGATTTAGATTTTTCTTCAGTCATTTTACGAATCACAGTTCCTTCAACATCTGCAAGACCCATTTTAAGTCCTCTAAATGATACTGCTTTCTACATATAGAAAACATAGAAGTAAGGGTTCAAGGGTTTATATTGATCCTTTGTTTCTGTCAGTAGGCTTTTGCTCCATCTTGGAATGCTTTAGAGCCCTTTGAGTTTTCATTTACAGTTTACTCTGAAATTAGCTCTGCATTCTGTGCAATGCACTTTTTGTTAACTCTTGTTTATGCTTAACACAGTCATGAACTTTACCATGGGCTTGATTGACTTGCTCAGTTTTTGTTTGTTGGGACCTATTCCCACCATTATTACCCAATTCTTAGTATTTCTTAGTATATACTGAGTACAGTATAGCAGTCACAAAAAGAAAATGCAAAAAATTTTAAAAATATGTCAGAATTTGTGTTAATAGTGTTCCCACATTTCGTTTCAGCTGCATTAGAATAGCTTTGATGTAGTGCTAGGAAATAACAAGCAAATAAAGCTGGGTGATGTCTTAGAGCAGTTGTACATATTTTAAATATCATCACATGTCATTGGCAAAGTAATAAATACATACTGCCCTTGACTCCAAAAAAGAAGTGTAGTTCAGATACTGTTAACAGTTGCTGTATTTCTTGACCACTAAGCAGAACCCTAAGAATCTGTTCGATAGCTATTTAAATACACGTTTACACAAAAGTGAGAGTTGTTAGGTTGCATCAAATACCTCCCCACCTCCATAATCCAAACACCATACATCAGTAACTGTTTTGGAGACATTTAAATAGTATTTCTCTCAGATGGTGCTGGTAAAACAGCTCCGTTCTGTACTTGCAAATGGGAACTTTTAGCTTCAAGGATCACCAGTGGTATAAATTATTAGAAGCCAATCCAAAATAAAAGAATTTATTAAGCAATTTTCCAAGATCAAATTAAAAAGCCACAATAAAATTGGACAATATCAATCAAATGTTGGGTGGACAGGGTAAGGGCAGCAAAGGTGCCATCCAACCTTGCTCACGAATGCTGGATCTTGGAGTACGGTTTTTATACAGTTTATTTGTCCCAAGGCTAAGTCTACTGAAAGTCCAAAAATTCATGTGTTTCTTTATTCCCAAGTAAGGTTTTGAAAGGGGTTCCCTAAGTATGAAAAGACGTTTCAAGAGTCTTCCTGGATTCTTTCTTTGGGGTACTGATTTGATCATCATCTAGATCCTCCACCAAGACCCATATCAGGTCTTGAGCAGCCATGAAGGGGAAGCCCATCTTTGATAAATGGGCCATCTCCAGTCCAGCCCTGTTGTTTCTGATGCAAATTTTGTGGTTTCAGAGCTGCACAATAGGCCTTGGAATCTCGGAAACGCCCTCAAGTAGCCTTTTAATAGTCCAAACTTTTGATACAATATTTTATACACAAATTTATACGTTACATTTATCACACCGGCAACTTATTTCTGTTGTCTGCTGAGAAACTAACACTTCACACTGAGCAGTCAACAAGAAAAAAGTCTGTCTTCTTTTATGCATAACCTGTTCACCCATTGCAAATGAAGGTGGATTTTCACAGCAAGTGTCCAAGGACAGACTCTGGGATATGGCAGATTCTCTCACTTTTTATCACTCCGTTTTTCGGCTGATCTGGCAGTGCCACTAATAAATATCAACAGATTTTGTTAACTGTGCCATTCTACTGGACTTCTTTTATTTTTAAGAAAATTTAAATTATTTCTGCTGTGATAAGGGAATTGCCACAAAAAGCGGTATGAAAAAAAATTTTTTCCTGGTAAAAGCAGAAGAAATTGTTAAAAATTTCATAGTTGAAGCTGCTCCTTTCTTTAATTGACTTCTTTTGCTCAGACATTAACTTCTTCATCCCTTAGCCAGTGTGTGAGCTCAGTGGGTATGCTATTCTCAATAATTGTAGGGAGTTTCTTTTCTCCTAGTTCCATTCTACACTTTCCTAGTTTTATTTTTTTCCTTCTAAATGTTTCTTTGCCATTTTCATAAAAGAAATGTTATTATGGCTGATATAAATGAGAACTCTAGTCATCATCTTTGTGATTTGCACTCCAGATAGCACTTACTCTATAAAAAGACACATACACAAAAGCAAACAAACAAACAAAACCAATCAACAACAAAAAATAAACACACCCCCCCCCCCCAAAAAAAAAAAAAAAAATCACAAAACCAAAACAACCAACCCTACACACTACCAGCCAAAAAAGCTAAAGTCCATGCAGATGCAACTTATCCCACCTTCCTCATACCTGCCTGTGTATGCTTTGATACAAACTTCAGGAATAATCTTTCCAATTTCACTTTTTTTCTTTGTCACTGTCAACTTTATCAGCACATTACTTGTCTTAAGCTTGAAACATAAACATCTGGAATTTGGGTATCTTTTCTATCTCTCATATATACTAAGGTACAGCTTCTTAAGCTGTGGACTGAGCTGAAACTCTCAGGCAGGTTCTCCACATTTCAGATACCACAACTGGCCTCTTTTCTGCACATGACAAATGTCATCTTGTCTCATTGCTCCCAGTGTTCTGCAAAGATTTTCTTAACATCTCTCTTTGCGTCTTTCCCCAGTTCCCCTTCAAAGCATCAAATACAGGCAGTTTGTTTTCAGTTTTATAGTCCTTCACCATCTGACTTCACGATACCCATTGTTCTTCATAAAGTAGAAAAAAAAGCCGTTAATTTTCTACTTTTTGATTTTCAGATAAGCCCTATTGTACTCTCTCCTGTGCTGCCTGTAATGACTGTGAAGTACCTCATTATCCTCCTCCAAGTCAGTCATTCAGACTTCTCCAGTCTATGTATAGAGAGCTTAGACGCATATATTGCCTGCTATCATGACAGGTATTTCCTATCAGTCTGTCACTGTCATCTCTCGTCTTTCACAGGACTATCATCTCCCTCAGTGTCTGTGCAATGCTGACAGCATTTCTGGTCAGCATCATGGGGGCCTTTGTGCACTTGCAGTGATTCCCATTTTACTGCTGCTGCCACTGCTTCTAAGTTTTCCATCACCTGTGTGATTTACTGTGAGCATTGAAGTTCTTCATTCCAACAGGAAAAATATGGCCTTATAATTCATTTTTCTACATTACTGATTCAGCTGTTTTTCGTCGTCTGCCCTTTCACAGGGCAAACCATGCTCTTCTTCTGTGGCCTCAGTTTACTGAAATTGCAGAGCACACACATCTCCATTTCATCTAATAAGAATCTAGTGTTTTGAGTCTACAAGAAATATTTGTAAATGTCTCAAAAAAAAAAAGCTTTTATTTTAAGGGAAGACCAAAAGAGATGATTCAAAGGACTTTCAAAACGCCTTTGACACGGTCCACACAGGCCTTCATGAGTGATTTATTAAGAAAACCGAATAGTTCTAGGTGAAAGTTAAAGTTCCATCATAGGTTAGAAACAAGAGACAGAAGATAGAGTATGCATATATTGGAGTATATTGTCAATTTTCAGCATGGCAAAAGGTTAACATTTCTGTCTTCTCCTGACCTGTACATTAAATACCATTGTTTAAAATATTTATTAATGAGCTGGAAAGGGGGATGAAGGATATTGCATGTTTCAAAATTTAAAGATAACCAGAAAACTTATTTAGCCTTGTAAAGATTGGAGATGACTTTGAGGCATTTAAAAGGAAAGTGAAATAGTAAGTACTCAAATGCCATAGTGGTAGAAGAAAGATAGTATTGGTTAATATGATACATATTGAAAGAGTAATTTAACTGCTTGTACTGATGATGTAACTGTTTGTATCAATTTTTCAAAGCATGATCACAGTGTGGTAGAGGAAACAAGCTGCATCTTCTTATAACAAGCACATCTTTCCTTGGTCTGCAATAAAAGGAAACAATCCAAGATTTATGAAAATTCAGAAGTGTGCAGACAAAAGCATTATAATACCAATTTTGTTTTGGACTGTGATCTGATTATGTTATGTGGAATTTGGGATATATCATTCTAATCTAGAAGTAGCATTCAGTAGCCTAAAGAAGGAGCACTTTTTTTTTCGCTCTCTCTACTTTGATTCTGTGTAGCAGTGTGCTTTTCATGAGTGGAGTTACTGCCAGATCCCAGTCAGCTTCTCCAGTGGAAAGGCCTCTTGGGAAGAATTCAGGCAAAGCAATAAAACTCACATATCCACCCTTGCCACAAGGTTAGCTCAGCAAGGAGAGGCAAGCAAGCCTTTGCACCAGATCAGTTCCAGTTAGGTTTATTATTTCCAGGTGCCAAAGTGGGATCCAGGACAAAAAAAAAGGGCCAAACATGTGCCGTGCTCAAGGTTAAGTATGGGGTACAACAGCCAATGACCTTGAGGTATGGGGGTGGAGCAAGGGGCAGGTAAGGTCAGTGTCCTATAGGGAAGATGGGGCCGGTCACCGGGTCCCACAACCAATGGAGACACAAGGGAAAGGAGAAACCAGAGGGCTGGGGGCATTAGGGACGGGAGAAACCAGGGCAAACCATTGTGTGCTGAGCACCATTGGGAAGTCCTCTCTCTCAGGCTGGGCAGGTGACTCTATGATCTGTTCTGCCAAGGCCAGACCCTTGGTATTATGTCGAGGGGCTGTAGGGATTCACATTTATGCAACTCCAAGCAAAACTGTACTTAGAAAGCTACTTAGAAAGCTACTTAGAAAGTGTGGTTTCCTATCTGTTCATAGGTATCTCCATGAGAGTCTATGTAATAGCTTTTGTGACTGAGCTATTATTTCAAAACCAGGTTAATTTATTTTCTACATAAAATATATTCTAATTACAAGTGTCATTTGGGTTGTTTCTAAAAAATATTAGCAGAAATTCTAATATTAATAATGCCCATAATAATTTTTTAGTTTAGGAACAAAAGGATAGGATTTAATGTTTGTGAAATTTCTATGCTCCCTTAATCTTCAGTGGATAGAGAAAGATTGTTGTTTAAAAAAAATAATTATGGAGCTTTGGTTCCTCAAGACCATGATACCAGGTTATTTACCCAAATCAGTTACCCAAACTACACTAGAGCTGTCTTTGTACAGATAAGTGAATTATCTTTTAAATATATGCATATGTATGCACATTCTTGTGAATTGTCTGAAGAGGCTTTTCATATTTAACGTACTTCTATAGTGCATATTTCTGTTTTAATTTCAGTCTCTCAGTCCTTTCCTGTTGTACACTTTTATGACTCTAGACTTTATTGGAAGCAAATCATACCACAGCATCTTCATTGTTCATATTCCTGGAGTACTGTATTAGTTGCAGTCTCTATATAAATGCATAGAAAGCTCTTATTTTTTATGCCTCAAGTCTCTTCTTCCTGGAACAAGTACGTTGATATCTTTGCACAATTTTTATCATAAATCTGATCCTTATTTATGAGGATGAGAAGGATTTTACCTGAATTATGAATTTCATCTGAATTTCAGCTGTGCAGCAGAGGAAAGCATGAGACTTTGTATCAGACCCCTTTCACTTCAGTTTTCCAAGCTTGGACTAGATGTCGGAGAATATTGTTGTTCTTCCTATTTGCCAAAGTAGTCACATCACTGGAATTCCAAGTACTGTATCTATCTATTCTGCGGTTTTTGTTTTTAGGTTTTTGTTGGTTTTTTTTCTTCTGCATCCTGTCTTCCTGTGACTAGAGTAGCCTATGCTTGTGTGTAAACTGGATTTCTACTCCAAGAAACATCTTCTGTTCTTGATTAAAGAATATGTAAATCTCATCAGATTAATAGTGGATAGGATAGGCCAGGACCCTAAAAAATGAATGCCAGGATTTGTTGGATACAATCCTTAGCAACCCCGTTATGGTCCAGTCAGGAGGGACATGAAGTATAAAGATTAAAACTCCACTCCAAAAATCCCTTGACACTGTCCTGTGTTTAGAAAGGACACAGTATTGCCTTCTGTTTGCCATGAGTACCTATATGCTTCAGTATAGTCTTTGTCCTAAAACTTTGACATTAAGTCATACTGATACTTCTCCAACCATCTTCTTTCTTTGGACTTTCTTTCCTTCTAGGATTTCATACTTTTTAAATTAGACACTTCTCTAATGAAATTTTCTTTAGGTATGCTAATCTCTTTAATCAGCTAGACACTCAACCCTTGTCCTCATAGACACTCTTTAAAGGACATACTTTTGCACTTCTGTACATCTTTGGGCTAGAAGTTGTAACTAATCATACAGTTGTGTTTCTTGAAAATAAATGTGTGAGAAATTCATAAACTACTAACAGAATGAAGAATTTAGTAGAAGATGTAAATACAGATGTGTGCTAACACAAAAAACCAGGATGTCTGGAAGTTACTACAAAATATTGATTATTCTCCAAATAATAGAATTCTTGGTTTCCATTTCACTTTCTGCCTACAATTCAAAAAAAATCCTATTTTACTTACTGTGAGAAATTTATTTTGTAAGTACGCAAAGCGTGCCAGTACCATTCTGTGAGGCTGAACAACACCAGACTACAAGCTGAAGATACTGCAGTTTCTTTGTTTGTGGTGGATGATGCACATTTTCCATTGGACTTTTTTCACCTTATATACTGTAGTATTAGACTATGAATCTACAGACAGTTCACATTTAGAGTGGTGGGTCTTTTCTTGATACGTGTGCCTATCATAAACTGCCAAGTACTTCAGGAGAAAAGCCTCTTATTTTGACTGAATAATTAATTGCAAAGAAGATGAAGATAAAATGGGAAAGCAGAAGTAGAAACAAAATATTTTAGGCTTTGAAATAAGACATACTGCCGCTGTCTGATGTCAGCTATTTTTAAGGCCTGTTAGGTTGAGTAGTAATTCCAGTTGATATATATAGTCCTTTAGAACTGAAAATATTCTTCAGTTTGTCCAATCGACTAAATTTTTTCAGGAATCACCAGACTGCTGGCTCCCTGGTTTCTGTTGAAGCATTCTGCTGTATCTGCTTAACAACTGTGAAAACGAAACTATTTTTTGCTAAATTTATTTATTATATATATATTTTCATCAGCTTTTTCCAGTGTCACTTGAGAACATTTGATAATTTTGTTATGTGTTCCGTTTTTGTTGTCTCTTATATTTGGATTTTTTGCCTCTGTTGGATTGATTTCACAGTTGTCCACTTTTACAAGTATATTTAAATAGTAGGAACAGTGTAAAAATAAGCCAGGAGTGATTCTATTTCTGGAAGGATGGGGAAGTGTCCTACACAGCATTTTTCACACTTCTGAGCAGCGTCCTCTTGACCTTCAATTTAACATTGACACAGTCACTCTTTTCCAAGAACTGATTGCTCAATCAGTTTACCAAATGGTCACATCTTTAGGAAACAAGAAATGTGCACAAGAAGGAATGATTTAGTGTTGACTTCAAAGCCTCTTGTGTTTCGACAGTTCCTTTATGTTTGGGAAAGCTGAAGAAACAATTTGCGGAGGGCCTTGCATGTGACGGCTTTTAAGAACAAAGAGATTAGCCACAAGTTCTCTGAATACCGTCATGGGTGCGGATGTTCAGAGGGACTTAAAGCAGTTTTTACTCCAGCCATGACATGCAGGTAGCAGGAGCACCCTGTGGTTGAATGTGTTGAGTTCTCATGGGGATCGCAGCACTGCACTGAGTGCGCCTGCATCCAGAGCCTTATTTTATAGTGCTTTCACTAAAGCTTTAAGTGTTGAAAAAACATCTTCTTCAACTGAAAGTGCTTCACAGTTCTACAGACAAGAAGGGAAGAGTGTTTCTTAGACATGTGGCACAGATGTGTGTCATCACTTGCGCTTCCTCATCAGATAGGTCTAGAGTAAACTTCGCAAAGCTACAGCTTGCAGTGCTTGCACCACATCCTCTAATTGAAATGTGGTCTGTCTTTGCATATCTTAGTATCAGCTCAAAATTCAGGCCTCTAAGTACATTGTTTGGATCCAGAGGAGTATGAGCATAGGAGATACTGAGTCAGGTCCTAACAGCCTGTGTTCTGAGTGCCCACTCCCAGTGTGTCATGAAAGGTGGGCGGAGTGAGATGATAAGACAGAAAAAAACCCTTGAGATCCTTGCCTTTTGCATTTTCCCAGTGATGTGAGTCTCAAGAACCCTTTGTATTCAAAAGCTCGAAGTAGACGTTTAATCTATGGATTAATAAGTTTATGTTTTAAAACATGCAGAGTTTTGGGTTTTTCCTTGCTTTTTCTGTCAAAATTAGTGCTTTGTTGCTGTCTTGAATGTATTTAGGTCTTATTTCCAGGCATTCAATCTTGTTAAACTTCAAAGAAAATTAAGAGAGAACAATGTCAACATTCGTATCACAGAATCAGACTTCTCAGATCCAGCTAATGCTCTTTGACTGTGCTTCAGAAGCTGCAGATCAACTTCTTCAGCAGCTGAAACCTGGCAGATTTAAACGAGATTTATAGCATTATTTAGTTACATTGAAATCATTAAAGTTCTGTATTGTAATTATGAGTGATTTCATGTACCAATTTCTGCAAAGAAGCTTGCAGGACATGACTGATACCTCCTTCTAGTTGTCTTCTCTCTCTCTCTCTCTGTCTCTCTCTCTCTGTCTCTCTGTCTCTCTCTCTCTTACTCAATCCATTCTCCTGTTTTCCTATATCATTACCTAATGATATCCAGGAGTAAGGAAATAATTTTCAGGAGCTTGTTTGCCATATAGCTTGACTCTTAGAGATGGAACATACACAAATTTCTCTTTCAAGAAGACAAATTTTATTTGTGTGATCAGCTGGGAAATATCCTGGTGAAGAAGCCTTGTTTATATTCTACAGATATACCAAAACTCATAAATACCTTTTCTCTGATAGATGTTTTGCAGTACAGTATTGAATTATAAAAAACTATAGTAGCCTATGCAAGGCTTATATAAATCAGTATCACTAAGTATCATTAATGAAGTGCTTGAAATTTGAAAAGTAAGGTTTTCTTCCTGCTCTGTTGGAGTTTTTTCTGATGAGCAGCCAAAGAGTTATATTATAGAGTTACAACAGTTTGCCTCCTCCAAAATTTTGTCTGTAAAAGTAATAATTCAGATTTATCCAATACATTTTAATTCTCTGTAGGAAAAAAGTGAAGATGTTAGGCTAATCAGTGCTGAGCGAATGGAGATCTGTTTGCAATTTTATCCTGCAGATCATCTGAAGACTGAAGTTTCTGTCTTCCTTGGAAACTGAGCAAGAAGAATTTATTTCAGACATTGCTTACTAGTACTCAAACAAAAAAAAAAATCACCTAACTTATTCTGAGTAAAAGGAGAAGGAAAAAAAAAAGCCTTCATTCAAGAATTTATTTTAGTACCATTTACTTCTCTGTGCACACTCTATGTTTAGATGCCATTTATAAATATCTTACTATCATTTGTTTAATTTTATGACAATTTTTAACATGCCTGATGACTGTAACTCATGCATTAAACATGCACACGTATTTTAACAATATTTGCATCTTATAATATGCTTTCTAACGACTTGTCATAGACTCATCAGTTAAACATTTATTTTACAAATGCATTTTGTAATATGCTATGGTAATAAACTATAAAAAAGGTATCCCACCTTGTAATATTTTCAGATGGATGAATAATGCATTACAAATTCTACCTTCATATAAAACATGACCTCTATTCTGATGAAATCTGATACATTGTCTGGATTTATGGTGATTGCTGAGTTGTGTGAGGTGCTGTCAATCTGCTTTCTGATTAATTTTCTTAGTTGATAAATTTGAATTAATCTGTAAATATTTACAAAATAATATCATTTGGTTTTTTTCAGTTCTTTTTTTTATCCACCTGATTAATTTAAACCAAATGTACCATACCCCGTGTAGCTGGGAGCTAATTTTCATTCAAATAATTTCTGGAAATTCAATTCAGTTTTGAAATTGATTATCAAAATCATGATTGTTATTTTGCTGGCTGCCTAAGTTTGTCATATGTGTCTCTAAAAAGGCCTAGGCTACTGTCACATCTAATCTAATGAGCTCTGTAAAGCTGAAGGGTACATAATATTGGAAGACTTTATAATAAGTCACAATAAAAATATATTTTTACTATTTAGTATTTTAAATTTCACCTATATCTGATTTTACATACTTTTCTAATTTATGGGAACTTCATTCAAACCAGTTTTGCATAAATAGCTATTGCCATCATAGTCAGCCTGCTTTCTGGCTTCCTGAAACATCATGCTGATTTTTTCAGTAGTTTTTTTAATACAAATGTTTGTACCTAAGATTTTCTGACTGATTTCTCTCTGTGTGCACACGTGTGTAGATTGTAATATTTTCAATAGTTTTATTTCACAAGAGATTTTTTTTCTTCAAAACAGAAGTGAGAGAAGGTAAATTGAGGGTTGCTTGGTAAGCGGGTTTGTTTACATAGCCTATAGAGTACTATAGGTATGTCCATACATCTGGCAATAGAAAAAAATAATTGAGGATTTCAGCAGTGTTCTTCATTAAGTACCCTCCCATATCTGAGGAAAAACCGAAGTGTCTGGCAGTTTTACTTTTGCCGTTTGCCTGGAAATAGTTAGTTTCAGGGCATTGCATCTCTGTGATGCTGTCTGAATGTGTGAACTCAATACAGAGTAGTCTGGTTTTACATCTATTTAACATAAATACAAATGACTACTGCAGATGCATACTAAGGAGAAGTCAATGTTAGATAATTGGTCTCTTGGAAGAGGGCTTTATTGCACCAGACAATAGAAGGTTACACCTTGTCTCTGTCTTTCACCTTAATAGTCCAGGCTCAAGGGCCTTTTGTCACCATTCATAGTCAAGGCACTTTCAGTCAACACATTGTTGTCAACACATAGTCAACACAGCTTTAAGAGACAAATTATGCAATCTGATTTAGACATCTAATTAGGATTTAATGAATTGTGCCACAGAAATGCCTATTTTTCTCCTTTGATTACTTCAGATGACTATTTCAGATATAGATTGTAGTGCAGACTTTTTGCATCTTGGCAGTGATATCCCCCATTACCACTTCCATTTTTTTCCCCTTTAATGTCTTCCAAATATATTACTGCCTATGGAATGAGCTGGACTTACTGTCGATTGAGTTTTACCTCTTCAGACATTTAGACCACACTCTACATAGTCAAACACAGTCAGGATTGTCTAAATTCTATTATGGCAGCCTCCCTGTTCAGAGAGAGAAATATTAATTCTGTTTCAGTTTGCTTTTTTTGTTTGGTTGGTTTTAGGTGGGGTTTTTTTTGTTGTTGTTTCTGTTAGTGTGGGGGTTTTTTGTGGTCTTTTTTGTGGGTTTGGTTTTGGTGTTTTTTTCTTTTAGTGTTTATCATTAGGTGAAAGCAAATAACTGGTTCTAGTTGAGATACTGTGTTTGGGTGATGTGGCTTCTATCCTATAGCATCAAGGCTAGGAAATACTCATTCTACGTTTGATACATGAAACTTCAGATTAGTCGTGTAAGTACTGAAATGGGCTTGATAAAGACAAAGTATTTAGTGTTCTATCCCAAATGCTTTAGCCATCACTTCTCCCACTCTTTGGGGAGAAATCAAACAGAATTTGCTGTCTTTTTCTATTAAAAATATAAAATGCAGCAGTCATTGTTGTGTTGGAAAATTTTGCTTATTTTTTCCTGATGGTTGTTTTTCTTAGAATCATGTTGCATTTATTGCTTATCCTTGAAGACACTTGACCATCTTGTTTATTAGGAGTATGGTGACTTCTAGAGTCAATTTTTAGAGTGACTTTTTAGCAACATTTCCAATGTTTAACTGTTTCAATGGATTTCCTAGCTTTAACTGCACACACTGTTTCTTTGAATGCATCCAAATATTGTAGTGTCTTGGTAGTTCCTTAGTTATCCTCTATTTATATATATATATCCTCAATAGATAAGTCGCATTAAGGTTGCACAAGAAAAGCAGTAACATCTATATTTTGTGATGGGAATTTCTTTGTTTTAAGTTTGCTCAGAAAGCACAGAGATTCCACACTTAGCTGTTTTTCTTGGCAACTTGTCATTCTCTAACATAAATTAAATATAAACTATATATGTGCTTTTGTTATTACGTGACTGTTTCAGGATTTCTGTAGTTCAGATTCATTGCATTCCTTGTGCAATTGGAATTCCTTTTGTTGATTTCAGTTATAGAAAAGTCTATGAGGCGTGCTCTAGAAATTTGTTTTTGCACATTGCATATATCTTTTTATATGTGAACATCCACAAGTGTATATTTACATAGGCAGCTATCTTGTGCAGTCTTAGTACAGATAATAAACTGCAGGGTTGTTAATCATGCACCCGTCTCAACTGAACTTTACTAGTCTCTTTTCTTCTATTATTACAAGTCTCTGCTGGTAACACTAACAGTAATATTATTTTCTCTTTTTATTTTTTTTTTTAATTTTGCATGTTGATCTTCCAAATGCATTGTGATTTGTGGGCCAGAAGAGAGAATTTCTGATCCAAAATTAGTCACAAATTCAATGTCTTGTCCTTTACTGAATCCAACAGTATGTTTATATATCATGGGTTAAGAGAAGTTCCAGCTGCCCTGTAGATGACACACTTGGTTTCAGTCCTGCAAGGTTAAGATGGAATAGATTTTCAAACTACAGTATTTATATGCATACAAAAATATTTTAAAGTTATTTTGGTAATTTTAAGATATAAAAGTTAGCAGACTTCCTAAGAGGTATGCAATTTAAAAATTACCTTTATAGAAGGAAAAAAAAGCTCTGTGGTGCATCGTAATACCTTTTTGAAGATTTTAAAGCTAGCTTTTTTATATATAATTCACATTGCCTCTATACATAGTGATGTGGTTTTGGATAAAGGTTCTATTCTAGTTTTGTTTGGGAGAATCTGCATAAATCACGTATGGTTTCTCCATTTGTGATTAATGTGGCAACTCCAAACTCACACCAATGAAACCATCATACTTTTCATATCATGTACGGTATATACCATACATACACACTTATAGTGAGGTAGAGGATGATACTGAAAATCTCTTCCCTCTAGACTTGAAAAATGATCAAAAAGTAGAAGACACTTTTTGTGCCTTGGGAAAAATAGATCAAGAAATTAAAACTCCAGTCATTACCATTTACCTTAAAATGTATTTTAATGTGCTGCAGCTTCAGTTACCCTCAGCTGAAGCTTCTCTATTTTAGCTTACAGGGTCTTGTGACCTCAGCCCATAGCAGAGTTTCAACAGTAATAGCGACAGCCATCTTGGATAAATGTAAGTGAATTTTTTTCCTCATTTCTATAGTTTCTCTCCCTCACATGCACTTTTGGAGTTTTGTTTTTCACTCAGGATGTAGACAGTATTCCTGACAACACTTCTGCTCTGTGCCAAGTAGCATGATTGACACAAAGTACAAGTAAAGCATCTAAGTGGGATTTCTTGCCTTTTAAATGTCACAGTATCAGACTCATTCTGTGCTTTTGAAATGCCAGTGTGATGGCCATGCAAACTTTATTTTACCTGCAGCTTGCTTGATGGTAGTTTTCATTATCAGCCGGCATTAATCTGCAAAAAGTGAGGTGGTACAAAAAGATTTTTGCCATATAATCTTGTTTTAGTTAATGCTAAGGATGAAATCTAGGAGAATTCAGAGAATATTTTTTTAAGGAAAGGTTTGCCTTCTTCAATCAGCTTTATCATTTCAGTTCTGCTTCATGTCAGATTGTGGTAATCCATTTCCAAACTTAGCTCTGCATTCACTAACTATTGCATAAATCTGGGGCTGGAACTGGAGTTGGAGCTGGGAAAGGCTACACATTATACATTATACATTATACATACTGCCTGTGTAACAACTTCCAGAAGCAGAAATTAAGGAATTAAGGACATCTGCTCACTATTGAGTTTTGAAGAATACCAAATACAGCAGTCATTTTTTTCCAATAGTTATGCTGTTGTAATGGGGAGACAAACAGAAGAAAATAGATCTGGAGTTATTCATTCAGAAAATCCTGTCCTGTATGCTGATAGTCTGAAGAAGCTGGAATTTGGTAGGAACTTACAAAAGATAGCTGGACTTAGATATTCTTTGGTATTTAGTCCTGAGTTGGCCTTTGTCTGAATTCACCATTTCTGAATAAAGTAGCATTCTTGGTCTGTTAAATAACCGTGCCATCCCTCTGTCTTCTATTTCTTCATATACCTAAATATACATGTAACATCATACCTAAAATTCCAAGGGTTTGTATCATGTAAATGGTTGCATTGTAGCTCTGTAGCTACAGTAGTACCTTCTTAATGACCTCGGCTGGCTGAGCACGTGATTGTTCAAATGCAGCCTGTTCTCTTCGTGTGGTTTCATGGGATGTATCTGTTCACAAATTGTATGAAATGAAAGGATGTACCTTGGAGCAGTTAAGGCTAAAGCCGGCAGAAGTGGAACTGCCTCCATACCTCAATCTTACAAACATGACATTCAAAGATTGGTACTGGGCTGTCTTGGTGTTTTACCTGCAAAACTGTAGCCAGCTTAAAAAGTCATTAGAATTCAGATCTTCTAGCAAATATGTGGTTATGTTAATATCTCTGTAATAAATGTGAGAGCAAATCATATATAGCAGAGCCTGGAAGCTGTAAGAGAAAAAGTATTTGTACTGAGACCAGTTTATTATCTTGAATTCTTGAATTGTCTCAAACACTCAAAGTGTGCTATGTCGGTGGGAGTGGACACTGTTATCATCTGCACACAGAAATGAAGTAGTGAAAGAAATATGCCTAGAATCTATTCTTTTTAACTCAAACTATATGAATGAACAAAAAGGTGTTAAAAATGTTGGCTTGGCTACCAGTTCTAAGGAGGAGTCTACTGAATCGTGAAGAATAATTCCTGAAGTTTCTCGCAGGAAACAGTTTAGTAGAAATCCATGCAAACCTTGGGGACCAATGTCCTCAAAGGTAGTTGTTTTATAATAATTACCATAAATATTAATTTAATTTCAAAAGAAGAGAGAGTGTTCTGACATTTGTCATTGCAAAGCTGAGTTAATGAGAGAGCTTTGCTACTACTGTCAGTGGGAAGTATGTATAGATTTTGAACATGTTTAAGTATAAAATAAAAGCTCGATTTCTGAGGAATTTCATAAAATCAGCACTCTATGATAGTGGTTTAAAACTCAGTCTTATCTACATGCTTATCAAATACCAGTCATTTTGTTGGAGCCATGTATGCCAAGATAAGTTCATTGCCACTCCAGGCTCAGCCCTGTATTTGTTATCTTTTTGACACTGTAGTTTATGTGACACCTCTGTCCCATTAAGTGATGTGATCCTTACGTACAGGAATGATCCCCTGCTTTGATAACTGTCTCCAACTTGTAACAACATCAAGATTATTGAATTAATAGAATGCTAATGTGGTTCCATAGATCTTGTTAAGACAGTATTCCCTTCATAATAGACGGTTAGAGTGTGGGTTATTTCATTTTTTTATTGTTTATGTAGTTTTTCCAGTTGTCTGTGAACAGGGGAGACAGATATAAGTTAAAAGAATGTGTATATATATTTTTCCTACTTTGGGACTTTTTAACTCGAACCTGTAGCGTGTTTAGCATTTGATGCATGTATAAATAGTATGTAAAATATGCATATATAAATAAGTATGTTTAACTGACATATTGGGGCTTAGATATAGCTCATCACTTAACACTTTAGTATGTTATGTGAGGACTTTAAAATACAATAGAAAGGATTTTGTGAAAATTACCTTATAGAAAGTGTGATGGAACATACTGGGAAGTTATACAATGTGAAAAAGCTTGCTATAAAATGGTTCAAGATATTAAAAAGCCAGATGCCTCACAAATCCAGCCTGCTAATCCAAGTAGATATTAAATTATGTACTTCATACATGATGCTGACTTCTAGGAATTTCAGTTTCTTTCTGTGCTACACCATCATGCTTCCAAAAGTCTACTGCCCTAGCAGAAGTATTTGTGATCCATAGTAAAAAACCTGAGGATTTTGTAGAGATACTGAAGTAACAGAGGTATCTGCAGTGCTGAAGTCATAAATGTTTTGTTGCATTATTCTAATGGTTCTTCATAATTGTCTTTACATCCTCGATGTAGAAAAGGCAAGGAAATGTTAGACACCAAAGAACTAAATACATTCTCACAGTATGTGTTACTTCAAATATAGATTTTATTCATCCTGACATCTCCTTACTTGTGATGTTCCTTGGCACAAAAGTCTTGATGGTTGGGGTGAATTGACGGTTGTGCAGGTGACTTTTTTCAAAGATCTATGCGCTCACTGCTCCTACCAGATTCATTTCCAGAACCCGCACATTGTGCTGTTACCTACGAAGTAACAGAGAGAATGTAACTGAGAAATGTTCATTTCTCAGTTTCTTTGCATCCTGAATTAGAAGATTTGGTTGACATTATGCAACAGTTGGCACTGTGGTTTTCATCAAAACTCATTCATTTAAGGAATTGCTTTAGGACATCTTACACTGGGCAGAATTTAGCAAGACTGTGGCTTTTGCCACTTTAAGGGGTTTGCCATTCAGAAACTCCCACTAATGTCTGGATCATCACTACTGACTACAAACAGAGAGGCAGATAGATGTGTATATATACTCTTTTAAGCAGGCCCTAAAGCTTTGCACTTCCAAAGAAAAGGTAAATAGTCAGCTTAAACCTCTTCAGCATCTCTATAAATAAGATGCCGACAGCATGTCTTCTTTTCTATTACCTGGGTGTCCTGTCTCTGTTCCCCTGCCATGTGTAAATCCTGCTCTAATTTCTTTGTGTTTGTTGCCACTATTTGATATTTATATAGAGTTCACAAAGTTTGTAGAGAAAATAAAAATATTCAACTTAACAAGCCTTAACTGGCTATTTAATTGAGCCAACCATTCATATTTCCACTTTTCCTCTCTTTAAATATTTTTTCTAGCCATTGCTGTGACTTGTAACAGAGTCTGAATGTCCGTAAATTAGAGAACTCCTCAGAGAACATAAGCTTGTTTTTTTACCAGATTGATAAAATTGCATTTTTTGTCCTCAGTTAGGTTTGCCATGGTTAGGAATAGTAACTATTGCACTGAAAGAAGCAAAAATGTAGTGAAAATTGTGAAATCTTTCTCAATTAAAGTCTATCAATATCAGTAAGAATAAAATGGATCCAGCATTGAACATTTCATTACAGATTCAATAAGTATTCAATTTATAACATTTTTATTCTGACTTTTTACTACTAAAATGGTCTGAAATTTTTATAGTAATTTTGGATCAAAAAAGATGATTTTGAAGAAATTGAAACATTCCTTCATTTTCAAAACAACATCGTTAATATTAGTTTTTCAAGGTTGCATAATGTCAAAGGTTCATCTCAAAGCAAAACTTTTTCTTTGGTATTTCTGTCACTAATATTTTTATAAGAACATATTAGAAATACTTCATTTTAAGTGAAAAAAAATCCCAATGGAATTGTTCTTAAGCAATAATTTTAACCCTCTGGAATTGTTTGTGAATTGCATAAGTTGCTTTTCATGCTGTTGACTAAGGCTCATGGTTTTTATAGTGCAGAACTGGATTGTTTTCCTGCCTATTTGGGAAAGAGAAAAACTTTGCTATAGGACCTGCAAACCTTAGTTATATTTTAGTCTTTTTTTGTGAAACGCTGCTTTTGAACTTTCTTGAACTTCTGGGTGGAAAACATTTTTTACTTATCACTTTTAATTTAAAGGGAAGTCTCAGTCTCTTCTTACAGACTTGAGGAGTTGTGGAAGCTCTGGTATCATGTAGAAGGTGACACATGATCATTTCATTAGTAGTACTGTAAACACTATGTGCACGTGAACTGTTACAGTATCTTTTGTCAAAAGAAAAATATTCAGGGTCAAGCAGTAAGTACTTCAATGAATATGTCTGGAGTTTGGTGAACCCAGCTCTTGAAACAACCCTCATTCCTGAGGCTGGTTCTAGGGACAGTTGTTTCTGCTGTCAAACTTGGGGACAAAGCTGTAGCTGAGTTTAGATCACTGATGATTTCAGAGGTGGGTCAGGTGTTTGGGTACATAAGTGTGCATTTTCTTATGTTTGTAAGATAAAGTCCACTGTAAAAATAATACTGATAAAGTTTTAAGTGATATGGCAAGAATTCAGTAACAGGATAATAGTGGAAAGCATGTTTTAGACATTCCATTCCAAAATACATATTTTGTTGGTAAATGGCATTATTTTTTTCATCACTGATTACATCTTTGCATAAAACTGACATATTTTTATACTTCTATGTACATGTCTACAGATTACAATTGGCTTTAATTGATGCATGGGAGGTTTGTGTTAAATGTCCAATAGTTTTGGGAAATAAGCAAAGGAAGAAGGTGCTGGAATAGGAGGTGTTGTGAAATTCTCCTTGTTTAAATTTTGCTTAAGTATTTTAGACAAATGTCTGTCAGAAACAAACCCATTTATTTTGCTTTTGAAGAGAAGGATGTGGTAGCTCACTTGCCAAGGTGTCTTTTTGTTCTGCAATTCACATAACAAATTTTTATCAAGAAATACTTTTATTTCAGTTTATTTCTTTTAATTAAAATTAAAATTAGATTGCTATCCAGTGCTTAGAGCAATTATGCCTATATGTATATTTAATGACCACCAGGTTGTGAGGGTTTGTTATGAGTAATCCAAGTACTGTAACAAAAAGTCACATCTATTTTTCTTAGAATAAGTAGCTGAATGCCATTAAGATAGTCTCTGAGTTGTTTCTAAAACTAAATAAAAAGTGAGAAGTAAGTAAAATTTTATACAGAAAATATTTTTAACAGAAGTCTATGTCTTAAATGTTGCAAAAAGTTCTATACTTACTTCAGATTTACACAACGATGTAAGTAATAGTGAATCTTCTTCAGCTCAAAGCTTCCTGATTAATTGGGTTTTGGACTAGAGAGACAAATAAAACCAAATTCTTCTAAATCTGTAATTTTCAGGGAAACTGTATTCAGAGAGCTTTGGAAAGTACTGCTTAACGGAATGCTAGGGATTTTCAGGAAAAAAAAGTTTTGAAGATATTTAAAAGAAATAAGGACTTAATAACTTACTGATTTCAAAACTAAGGCAGAGGTGTTTCCTCCCACTTCTCCATTTTGGGGCTCTGGTTGCTCTCTGAGTTAAAAGGAGTAAGGGAGTAGAATCCCTCCCGTGCCAGCCTGGATGCAGGGTCAGGCTGCTGCTGCAGCTGGGGCAGCCGCCAGCCCACTGTGCAGTGCTGGTATGGATCCTGAACACAGTGGCTGAGAAAAGAGATGAGTTCCTGGAGCCTGCTGGTTTGCTTTCAGCCCTGAGAAGTGAGACCCTTCAGTGCAGCTCCCAGCTGTGGATTCAGGCCCTGCCCAGGTTCTCTCCATTCACTGGGGAAGGGGGAGGTGGGTCATGGCCCTGGCCATTGCAGCTTTTTAATGAAAAGCAATAAACCCCGCTTCTATCTCTTTTCAAAGGATCAGCATTTTCAGTGTAAGAAATGTCAAAATATTTTTTTTCTTATTTGCTTGTCAGAATTGCCTTTATTTTTTTTTTTTTTTTCCCTAGCTGTAATAATTTTATGTGATTTATATTAATTCAAACTTAGAGGGTTGTTTCATACAGTGCTTGGTTTGAAATGTGCTGCTACTATTTTTGACTGAAAGCAGTTGTGCATTCAAAATATCGTCCCTTGTAGGCCTATTAAAGCTCTTCAGTTCCCTATAAATATTTCATCATAAGAACTTTAAAAATATGCATTTTGTTTGGTAGTCCTAGATGTGCTATATATGTTTTTTTTTTCTGACAAGCAGCATCCAGTATCTAGTAAATCACAGTTCTGATCATCTTTTGAAAAGATAAATAATACTTTTATAAACATATAATGGCATCCTTAACAAAAATGTGTTATTTAAGAAATAACAAAAATATTTTAAGGTAAGTTAATGGAAACAAGTTCAAATAGTGAAATAATCAGACTATTATCAGTATACAAGATTGAATAAAATACGATTTTTGGTGCTGTACCATTTTTATGATTCCTTTTGAGAATGAGTTAGCTCAAATTAAGGTGCTCTGTCAGTTTTATTTAAAGATCCATACTTAAAAATGACTAATTTTATAGCATGTATTTTTTGTTTATGTGCCTGTCAGTTTTAAACAGCCTTTTATATGTAAATGCACAATGACAGTTCTATATTCTGTGTCATTTCAGTGCTAGAGTTTTTCATGCTATTGGAATAATCCCTTAACAGATATTTATAGAGTTTTTACTGTTATTTTGACAAATCAGAGATTGTTATTAAAGTGATAAAAGAAAGTATTTCTAATGCTTTTTGCATTAGAAGTTTTGAACTTTTAAAAAAATACATATATACGTTTCCTAGTTCTATTTTACGTCTACAGAAATTGTGTCTTTCTAGTTCCATTTTTTATAACAAAAATCTGTTCTTGGAACTTGTTTCTAAACAGATTAATCACTAAAGATCCATTTTTACTGCTCTTTCTGTCATTTCATTGTAAGTGATTATAGCCAGCTCTGTGTTCCATTAACTCATGAATATCATATGCTTTACAAGTGCTGGATGTGGCTCCCCTTAGAGACAGATTGTTTGCCTGTAATTATCAAAGCAAACAAACACTGGTTTATTATCTGTGATATTTGTACTTTGGAAAACTTGTTGCTGTTTCATCGATGATACGCTCTCAAGGTAGCAAGTTTGGAGGGTTTCAGTTGTATTGTCCATTTCAGTGCATGCCTAACCACTGGCTAGGTATAGAATGGTTTGGGTTTGAAGGGACCTTAAAGATTGTCTGGTTCCACCCCTTCTGCCATGGGCAGGGACACCTTCCACTAGACCAGGTTGCTCAAGCTCCATTCAATCTAACCTTTAACACTTCCAAGGCTGGGGCATGCACAACCTCTTTGGACAACCGGTTGCAGTGCCTCTCCACCTCACATTTAAGAGTTTCATCCTGTATCAAAAACCTCCCTTTTTTCAGTTTAAAGATGTCTTAGAATGCTAAGACAGGAAGAGAACACTGCAATATTTTAAAGAAATCTTTAAATTTGCTTCATCCCTAGGCAGCATGTTGTATTTTTGATACTAAACCTGTAGACTGCAAACAAAATGAAAAAAACAAAGTATTTCCGTAGTCTTGAAAAAAACCCCAAAACATTGGCAGGTGGTGTAGAAAGTCAGTGAAAGGACAGAGACACTCACCTGTGTCTAATGAAGGAGGTGACATTTCAGTAAATGGAAGGTACTTAAATATATGCTGTGTGTTGGCAGTCTTCCAAGACTGCTGATGGAAGTTTCTGGGGAAGGGAGCAGCGTATTGAGGAAACTGCTTGCTTTGAGCTGTGTCGTGAGAGTGGGACTGGGGACTGGCTGAATGCCTGATGGGAGGCACCAGGATAGCAGAGACATCCAAACAATACCAGCTGCTGAAGCCATAGACAGCTTTCAGGTCTCTCCTTGGCAGCTATTTCTAAACTGTATTTACCCCAGTTTATCTGCAGTTTTTCCTGTATTCTGTTCTGGGTATCTCTGTGTTATTTGAATTAGTGGTGTAAATCTTCTGTTGCTTGAGACCAGCACATGGCACAAGGGACAGTTTTTGTGCCACTATCAACCCAGAGCCATGTGCCTTTTCAAATGAACTGTCAAACAGTCCAAATTCATCTTACCTAAGCGAGGGCATTTAATTTTAGGTAGTCTTGTTAGAAGCAAAGTCAGTCTAACCTGTGTCTGCAGTAGAAAACAGAGACAGATGAAGACAATGCTGGTTTTACAAGGATGGGACTAGTCAATGGATTTGCACGTTGCCTTCTGTTACCTCTAGAAAGTGCTCAGGGCAAGCAGACGTATCAGTAAGATGCTTAAAATATTATTGTACAAACCTGGCCCAAGTCATGGTGCATAAGATAATATGAAATGATTAATATTAATATTCTAATGAGTTCCCTGTCAGGCTCAGGTATCTAATAAGAGACAAAGAGTGAGCTTTTGCTGTGAAAAATTTGTCTGTTTGACTGACAGTATTCATGCTAATACTGAAAAAGTATTCATGCTAGTAACCATGTCATTGCACACCAGGGCAGATCTGACCACAGTCCTGAAACACTGCATTTGATATACAAATATGTGTGTTTGTATGACCAAACAGCAAGACAGATAGCAAAATAAAATCAGAAATTTCTACTCTGTGTATGTACATGGCTGGACCTTCCATAGAACAGAAAAAATTGAAGCCCTCTTATTCTTATAACACATCACAAGACCATTAAATGCTGCAGTGGTTTCTATTTCCCTAGAATGTTAAAACACACCTTTGCATTACACACGCAAAGGACATATAAACAGTTAGTACTGACAAATTATTCTAAACTGCACTGCACTGTTTTAAAAGTTTAATTAATGAAAGTCTCTTTTCAAATTGTTATAGAAAGGTCACATAATGTATAGAAAGGTTCACATAAATGTGAAAAAGTACACAGCAGTTCCCCGGCCTGATGAGTGATTTCTTGCCCTTGTTCTGGCATCTCTTTGACGATGTTGGTCATTGTTTCTGTTTTCTTGTGGTGTTTTAACCTGTGGCTGTTCGGTGGGGAACACTAATGGTAATGATTAGAAAGGAGTTGGTGACTGCATCATCTCCTTATTTTCTTTACAGCCAGCTTTACCCATTCATTGTCTCACTGTACACAAAATTAATTTTCTTGTAGTGAAGAGCTTGAGAGCAGCTTGCTTCAGCTGCTCCAAGCAGCAGATGGATGGGCTACAGACCTGTGTTTCATGATTGATGGTATGGCCCCCTTTTATCACAAACTGATCAAAAGAGCCTAAAAGTGGACAGATAAGGAATTTTATTCAACCACCAGACAGGGAAATAGGTGAATTGGATTAATCTCAACACTTCTTAAAAGCCTGAGAATTGTCCACGTCAGCTGCTCTTTGGGCCAAATGATAGTTTTTATTGCTTAAATTTGACTGAGATCCATCAATTTTACCCAGAGGTAGGAGCAACTAACACCAGTTAATCCTCATGCACTCCTGATAAATGTACATAAAGCTACGGAGGACTTGTCAGCCTTGACAGGGTAAATGGGGAACTGTCCTATTAAAGGCTACTTTGGCTGAGATCAAAAAATGTTTCTTTTATCTCTATCTCAATTAAATACATAAGATATGCTACTGATATGCTTGGCTATTCTGTTTTCAATCTTCTGCACCTGCAGCATGCGCCTTTGCTGTGGCTGCCAAAATTCAAAGGAGTGGAGGCAGGATTTGGAATGGAAATCTTGGATGTGTTGTGTGTGTCCTGGGCAAGGTGGCAGTGATCCCAAATCATTGTGATCCGGGTAGTCCTACTTTTTTATCTGGAGCAGTCCTAAACTGGGGGTTTTATGTCTTGTTTGCAAGGGTTACCAGACAGAGTAGCTTTGTAATCCACATGCTGGCCACAGTTTATGCCTAGAGTGTGTTTATGTCAGCTGGAGGTAGAAGTTTTTGTCTGCCATTTGGACCTCTATAAAGTTCTCTTTACTTTGCTGGTGGTGATGGCTACAGGTTTTTGTTTAAGAAATCGCAGGGGGGAAGGGAGGGGGAGGGAGGGGGATGGGGAGGGAAAGGAGTAAATCTTTAGACTAGGAAAAGTATGTTTTCAAATGTTCATTTTAAAGAAACATTTTCTTAATATCTGATTGATCCCAAGATTAGGCATAGAACATGCCGATGTGCACATTTAGGCATATTAGTAGGATAGACTGATTTTACGTGGGCATACAGAAACAGCAGGAGAAAGCCCTGGCTGCTCTTGTTTTTGGGAGCCAGGTTTTCTAAGCATTGTGCAAGGGAAAATTGTGCACTGCCTTTTCCATAACTTTAAGCTTAGGGAGAAGATGTAGAAGACTAAGGCATAAGAGTAGCCTCAGTGCCCAGAAAAGCATCAAGCTAGACAGATGTGAATGTCTGTTAGTTATATGTATGTCCTTTAGTCAGATTATGGCATTGGGATTCTGTAGCTTTGAAAATCATACTGCATAGATGCTGGTCATGCATGTTCTAATATTAGCAGTCTTCATATTTCCAAAATAGACCCTGATTCATTATCCTATTTTTGCACCAGGTATAAAGCTCCATTTTAGTTCCCTGGCTAGTTGGTGAAAAGAGAGGAACACATTTCAATTGAGTATTTCAAGTATTCAAGATGTAGTTGAGCTGAATTGTTTTCTGATTGTATCTGAGTTTGTGTTTACTATTTGAAGACTTTTTTGGGGGGGAAAGTGGAGTTGCCACCATTTTATATCTACAAGTTTCACACTCTTGAGCTTTAAGCTGGAAAATGGTAAAAGTGTTGTTCTGGTGAGCTGGGAAAGATGTTTCTCTTGGCTAGCCTCTACTTCCTCTTAAACTCTTAGAGGAGATCAAAACAATTACGTACTTTGTGAAGATCTGGAAATACAGATGAGAACCTTGAGCCTGTGCACGTTTTACAGCAGAAACAAATTGCAAATGCAGAAAATTTTAAGGAGGTGGTAATTGAGTTTCTTGGGATGGAGTTTGATTTGGCCATGTGGAGAAGGAATATTTCAGTTTGTTTTAATGCATTTTGGTGGAAAATAAGAGTATCAAATTAAATTACTTTAAAATACAGTGTGCTATTGAAGTTCCTTTAAACCAGTAGAAACCTAAGTCACCCAAGGTCAGCAGTTAGCTGAAATTTTCTAAAGCTGTCTTGTGTCCACTGAGAATAGAAGATTTTTTTTTACAAGAGTAAAATAATCATTAGGACAGTATACTTACTTTTTCAAATTGTAAGATTAACAATATATTTTAATTTATAGTATTTGATGTATATACTAAGGACCATCTGTAGGTCACATAGTTCTGGTTTGAAAGCATACAAGATATTCTAATTCAAGAATAATTTTAGTGGCTCCAAGTGTCTACACTTGAGTAGTTCT